>NW_006399752.1:46753916-46754561 GCF_000299155.1 Elephantulus edwardii
ACCTCTGGGATTGTAGTTGCAGCTTCTTGCCACTAGGCTACCAGAGCTCCCCTAGGCCTGGTTTTAATTGTTTGGTCAAACATTTTTCTAAGTGGTATAGTACTGGTCTGTCCATTTGCTGTACAGAGGAAACTCTTGGTTACTGTGATACTAAACACTGTGACACTGATGTTTCAAATTCGATAATGGTTACCCATGGTAGACAGTGTTTGGTGGAGCTCCCCAGTTAAAACAATATTGGAAGCCAGAGTGGCATCCACATCCAAAATAGCTTGCCTCTGGAAACTCTATGAACTTGGAAAAACAATGAAAGTTATACAAGTGTTCAGGTCTTTCATTCATAGGGTCGCTATGAGTCTATGATTCAACAATACTTAACAACAACATCATCACTAATACCACACACTAGCAAAATGCTACTGAATATTGTCCAGAAAAGACTTGAACAGTACATTGACAGAGAACTACCAGAAACACAAGCTGGGATTAGAAGAGGTTGTGGCACTAAGGACATTATTGCCAATGTCAGATGGATCTTGGTAGAAAGCAGATGAGGAGAATTGTGGCATCAGGATTGGTGGAAGGACTATTAACAATCTCCGTTATGCAGATGACACAACCCTGCTTGCTGAAACTGAGGAGGAC
>NW_006399752.1:46755282-46757381 GCF_000299155.1 Elephantulus edwardii
GACGGCACATAACAACAACAACAACAACAACCAGAAGAATGTCTGTGTTTCATTGACTTTGCAAAGGCATTTGACCTCAGGTATAAAAATAAAGAGTGGCTAACCTTGAAGAAAATGGAAATCTCAGAACACTTGACTGTGCTTATATGAAACCTATACTTGGACCAAGAAGCATTCCTCATAACAGAGCAAGGAAACACTGCATGGTTCAAAATCAGGAAAGGAGTTCATCAGGGGAGCATCCTGTCACCATACCTTTTCAATCTGTGTGCAGAACAGATCATTCAGGAAGCCAGGCTTTATGAGGAGTGTGGCATCAAGATTGGAGGAAGACTCATTAACAACCTATGATATACAGATGACACAACCTTGCTTGCTGAAACTGAAGAAGACTTGAAGCAATTGCTGAAAAATGTCAGACTGTAGTCTTCAATATGGATTGAAGCACAACATCAAGAAGACAAAGATTCTCACCACTGGGCCAATTGGGAGCACCATAATCGGTGGAGAAGAGATTGAGGTTGTTAACAATTACAGCTTGCTGAGATCCACAATCAACACTCTTAACATCAGCAGTATGGAAATCAAAAGACAAATTGTATTGGGGAAATCTGCTGTCATGGATCTCCCCAGAGTGCTGAAAAGCAATGATGTCAGTCTAGATACAAAGGTCCACCTAATTCAGACCATGGTCTTCTCAATTACTTATTATGCTTCAGAGAGTTGGACAATGACTAAGGATGACAGAAGAATAGATGCCTTCGAGTGGTGGTGCTGGAGAAGAGTCTTGAACATACCGTGGACTGTTGTAGAGAGGGTGAAACCAAGTATCTCCCTGAAGGCTAGGATTTTAAAGTTCTGCATCACTTACTTTAGGCCCATGTTCAGGAGAGATCGGTCCTTGGATATCATGCCCAGAAAGGTGAATGGACAGCATAGGAGAGGAAGACCCCAGATGAGACGAATTTATAGAGTAACTGGGGCTATGGGGGTTGGTGTACGAGAATTAGTGAGACTAGCTCAGGATAGGGAAGAGTTCATAGCTGCTATCTATAAGATCACTATACATTGTAGGCAACTCAGCATAATCACAGTAACTAGTATGGCAGGTTTGGAAGCAGGAGTGGCATCCACTTCCAAAACAATATGCCTATGGAAACTCTATGAACTTTGATAAATGTTGATAATTGTAGAGGGGCTTCAGGCCTTTTGTTCATAGGGTTCCTATGAGTCGTCCTTGACTCAAAGGCAATCAACAACAAATATATCTTGCAACAAGAGTCCCACCTCTTCCATCTCTTCACTATTGTGAATAATGCAGCAATAAACATGGATGTGCATATATCAGTTTGGGTGGCAGCTCTGGTTTCTATAAAGCATATTCCCAGTAATGGAATTGCTGGGTCAAATAGTATTTATATTTCTAACTTTTGAGAAAGCATCATACTGCCTTCTCTAGTGGTTGTACTATCTTATACTCATACCAGCAGTGAATAAAGATTCCAGTTTCTCCACAGCATTACCAGCATTTGTTGTTTGCTGCTTTATTGAACTCTGCTATTATTACTGGGGTGCGATTGTATCTCATAGTTGTTTTTATTTACATCTCTCTTAGAAGTAGGGGTTTTGAACATATCTTCATGTGTTTGTTCGCCATCTGAATGTCTCCTTTGGTGAAGTGTATGTTCATATCCAGTGCCCATTTTACAATTGGGTTATCTTTTTTATAGTGTTGCAAATGAATGGATAGAAAAACTATTATTTATATTTCATCCTTTCTCCAGGTTCATAGGGTTTCCAGAGACAAGCTATTTCAGAAGTGGATGCCACTTCTGCTTCCAAGCTTGTTTTAATCAGGGAGCTCCACCAAACACTGTCCACCATGGGTGACCATTATTGCATTTGACACATCAGTGTCACAGTGTTCAGTTTCACAGCAACCATGAGTTACCACCGTACCGCAATGCACAACCAGGGCTATATGACTTGGAAGAATGTTTGACCAAAAACAATTAAAAATAGGCCTGAGGGCTGCAGATTAAAGTCACCCACCTTTGGCTTGGTAGCATCACTTTCTGTCCACTAGGCCTCTCTATGCT
>NW_006399752.1:46757489-46760269 GCF_000299155.1 Elephantulus edwardii
GAAAAAAGGGAATGAATAAAATAGTATACAACATGGTGACCCTACATCAATGGGATTAACCACAGAAGAGACTGTGAGGATAGTGTAGGGTCAGGCATGGTGTCAGTCCATTGGGCATGGGGTTTCTTTGAATCAGAATCAACTCTATGGTACCACTCACAAACACCCAAGTTCAAGTGAGCAGTCGAAATGAAGGAATACTGGTTTATTTACAAAGTTTGAATACATTGGTTTTTTTATACCAGGTCTTTCCCATTTCCTTCACACCGCCCCTTCATCAGATTGTGTAACCCTTTGATTAACCTCATACCCCTCTGCTTCCATCCCCAGCCCCCTTGGATCCTCACACTCATTTTACAATAATGGTTTCAGACAGTATTTGTCCTTATGGGACTGAGTTCGTTCATTCGGCATAATGCTCTCTAGTCCTTCCCAACTTAGGTAGTGATTAAAAAAAATCATTGTTTCTGTGTGCTGTATAGTGTCGCTCTCATGTATGGTCCACGTTTGATCATTTCAGGAAGTAGTTTATGATGAAGAATAGATGCTGCTGAAGGAAGAAATCCAAGTTGCACTGAAGGCATTGGCAAAAGACCCAACCCAAATAAATCCCAAACCAAAGCCCCACAAGGCCCCACAGGAATTATTGAAATATCAGTTAAGATGTTTCAACCAACAGATGCAGCCCTCCAAGTCCTCACTCATCCATGCTTACAAATGCTTGCAACAGCCATTTGGCCAACCAAATGGAAGAGATCAATATTTGTATCCATTCCAAGGAAAGGTAATCTAACAGAGTATGGAAATCATTGAATATTATTAATCATATAAGTCATTAATATTATTAATATTACTTACAAGTAAAATTTTCGTGTAATAGCCACAAAATGATTGATTGATGCAACACATTGACAGGGAACCATAAGAAATTCAAGCTGGATTCAGAAAAAGCCGTGGAGTGAAGGATATCACTGCTGATCTCAGATGGATCTTGACTAAAACCAGAAAATAACAGAAAGATATTTTCATGTGTTTTATTGGCTTGCAAATACATGAATCTGCGTGAACTATAACACATTATGGATAACACTGAAAAGAATGGGAAATCCCAGGACACTTAATTATGCTCATGTGGAAGCTATAAATAGTCCAAGAGGTACTCATTTGAACAAATCAAAAGTTATCTCTTGGTTTAAAATCAACAAAGGTGTGTGTCAGTGTTGCAGCTTTTCGTTATGCTTATTCAGTCTGTGTGCTAAAACACATAATCTGAGCTAGGCTTTATGCAGAAGAATGAGACATCTGGATTGGAGAAGATTCTGTTATAGCCATCTATATGCAGATGACACGACCTTGATTGCTGAAAGTAAGGAGGACTTGAAGTACTTGGTAATGGATGGCAAAAGCTATAGTATATGGACTGAGCTCAGTGGCATAGCTCTGTGCTTCAAACTCAAAGATCAGCTATTCAAATCTTTAAACTCCTCTGGAGAAAGAGAAGCAGTTTCCTTCCATAAAGATTTCAAGACAGAAACTTGAGGGAGGGTCAGAAGAAATTAAAAACCACTTAAAGTAAACAACATCCGGAATGATAAATGGGGACCAGATTGAAGTTGTCAAAACTTTCATTTTACTTGAATCCACAATCAATGATCATGGAAGCAGCAGTCAAGTAATTGTTGTTGTTAAGTGTTGTTGAGTCGTAGGCGACTCATAGCAACCCAATAAATGAAAGACCTGGACACTTGTGTAAGTTTCATCCTCTCTCCAGGTTCATAGGGTTTCCGGAAGTGGATGCTACTCCTGCTTCCTAGCTTGTTTTAATTGGGGAGCTCCACCAAACACTCTTGGCCATGGGTAACCATTATTGCAATTGACACACCAGTGTCACAGTGTTCAGCTTCACAGCAACCACGAGTTACCTCTGTACGGCAAGTGGACAGACCAGTGCTATACCACCTAGAAGAATGTTTGACCAAAAACAAGTAAAAATAGGCCTGAGGGTTATGGATTTAAGTTACTCACCTTAATTAGTGAATCAAAATATTTTTTAAAAAATGAATGAGTCAAGTAATTAGACAACATATTATTTAGGACTTTGGGGAAAAGGGGACACATAAACAAAGCAATGATATTCTTTAATCCTCACATACACATGCAAAAGCTTGACAACCAGTAAAGAAGACCAAAGGAGTGGCATCCATTTCCTAAACAACTTGCCTCCAGAAATTCTATGAACTTTGATAAATGTTGATAGTTGTAGAGGGGCTTCAGGCCTTTTGTTCATAGGGTCACTATGAGTCGTGCTCGACTTGAAGGCGATCAACAACAACAACAAAGAAGAATTGATGCATTTTAATTATGGTGCTGGCAAAGAATCGTTAATCCATTGTGAACTCCAAGAAGAACAAAGAAGTGTGACCAGGTTGCTCCTTAGAAGTAAGTATGAAAATAACTATGAGATAACATCTCACCCCAGAAAGAATAGCAAAATTTAACAGAACAGCAAGCAACAAATGCTGGCAAAGTTGTGGAGAAACGGGAGCCCTTATTCACTGTTGATGGGAGTGCAAAATGGTGCAACCACTGTGGAAGGAGGGATGGCACTTTCTCAAAAAGTTGCAAATAAAGATACCATTTGACCTAGCAATTTCACTACTGGTAATATACCCCAAAGAGACCATAAATGACATCCAAGCAGATACATGCACACCCATGTTTATTGTGGCTTTGTTCACAATAGCAAGGAGTTGGAAACAACCTAAGTGCCCATCAACAAA
>NW_006399752.1:46760440-46762908 GCF_000299155.1 Elephantulus edwardii
GGGGTTGGGGGAGACTGAGAAAGATGGGCTCAGTAATGTATACTGCATTGAAACAGCTGAGGGAGAAAACTGTTTAAAAGGGATATGTGATTAGGTATTTTTGCAATGACAGGAATCCAGAGCGAAGGCTGCATAGTGGAGTGGACTTGGGGGGAGGGTTTGTAGAACAATGAAAGAATTTTTCTTTTACTTTTCCAAGAGAGTAGTGTACTGGGGGGAAGGGTTGGGAGGGGAGAAAAGTGCAACAGTGAATGAATGGAAACCTGAAGCCTCTGTAAATGTTCATTGAAATTAATAATACATTGGTTTTTTTTTTTTAAAAAAAGAAGTAAGTATGGTGAAACTTCATATTACATACTTTGGGCATGTTTCCAAGAGGGACAAGACCCTCGAGAAAGATATCATGCTCAGGAAAGTAGAAGGTCAGTGAAAAAGAGAAAGATCTTCGACAAGATGGATTAACACAGGACTGCAACACTGGACGCAAACACAGCAGAGGCTGTAAGGACCAGTCATGACCAGGCAGCCGATCATTCTACTGTCTGAATCTCTGTAAGTCAGAACCAACTCAACACTTTACAACAACAGGAGTCCCAACTGAAAAGTCAGACAATACAGAAAGAGCAGTAGCAGTAAGTATCAGACAAGTTCTAGAAAAGCTCTGACTGACTTGGAATGGAGTAGAACCAGGTTTAGAACTGGAGGTAAGGACACTGATATGACATTGATATGATAAGAACTATTGGTTGTCCACCTAACCCCATTCTTCTCATCATCCCTGGTGAGAGAGTTGTAGCTGAGTGCCTGCTGCCCAGTGAGAGACCACATATCCAAACTTCCCTTGTGAGTTTCAGCAGTGGCTGTGTTAAAAATTATCACCAATGGAGAGTGAAGAGAAAAGAAATGGTCATTTCCCTGGAGGATATTATGCTGAGTGAAATATCTCAGTCATAAAAGGACAAATACTGCATGGTGCCACTGTTGTAAAACAGGACTCACCTTGGGGTTGGGGGGAGACTGAGAAAGATGGGCTCAATAATGTATACTGCATTGAAACAAATGAGGGAGAGAATTGTTTAAAAGGGATATGTGATTAGGTATTTTTGTCATGACTGGAGTCCAGAGCAAAGGCTGCATAGTGGAGTGGACATGGGGGGGGAAGAATTGTATAACAATGAAAGAGTTTTACTTTTCAGAGAAGACCACACTGCGGGTGGGGGCGAGGAGGTTGGGCAGGGAGAAAAGTGTAACAATGAATGAATGGAAATCCAAAGTCTCTGTAAACTTTCATTAAAATTAATAATAAAAATAAAACCCAAAGAAATAAACAACTCTAGAGAAAAAAAAAAAAAAGAAATGGTCACTTCCAGCCTGGTGCCTTGAGGCACACCCTCTGCCTCTTTGAGGTCTTTCCCCTTTTCCTGCTGGCTACAGTAGTGACCAGGCCGGTGGGAGGGCGCTGATCTAGTCTTCCTCAGGCTACCTGTGCTGAAGAACAAGAATCTACACAGTGCCATCTGGTTTGTATAAACCCATTGACTCCATTTGCTGAAATAGTGTCTTGAAATATCACCATAGCAGCTGCTCACATGCCATTTCTGAACAGTCTCTGTGTGCCCTACCCAGAAGGATGTTTCTGAGGCTGCCAGTCCCCTACTAGGTGTCCTGGGTGCCTAGTTTTTTGGCTCTTTGTATCCCTTGGAAAGATTTAGAGCTAAGTAAATCCATGTCCTAAGGCTCTGGTGAAATTGTGGGTGTTGATTTACTCAGATTTTCATTCATAAAGCAGTTGGAGATGAGGAAAGATTGAAATATGGGTTTAAGGAGACACAGGCAGACCCTCCTGAGGTCTATGAGCAGTGGGTAAGGTCTCAGCATGGAAACAGAACAGAAGTATTTTTGATACTTGGAGTCAAAAATTCCAGCTGGGTGACCTTGGGCGGGTTACATGTGTCTTCTCAGTAAGGGAAGCGTTATGCTGACTTTGCAGGATGGGTGAGAAGGTATGTGGGAAGGTACTTACAAACCCAGAGCACCTGCGTGCCCGTAAGGACCTGGCACTAAACAGATGGCACACTTAAGCCGGGTGACTTGAGGGCAGTTTAGTAAGAAACAGAAAGTTATGAATGTGCAGGCAGGGATGAGGAGCCCACAGTACAGTATCTGGGCACAAGAGGTTTCTATGGGATGCAAGGTGGTCCTTCCTCTAAGCCTGAAAAGAGAGAGGAGGAAGCAGATAACAAAACCCAGAGAGGGTCACTACAGGGAGTGAGCTGGGGGAGCAGATAGTCTGACCCCACTCTCTCCTCCCAGCTCTGAGCTCCTGTTGCTGCTACCCCCCTGAGCAAACTCACAGAGAAGACAGAGCACAGCTCTGGATTCCCAGGTCGTGGACTCAGAGCAAGAGGGAGAAGCCGAAGAGGCCCTGAGGACCACTGACTACATCCGCCCAAGTCCAGCAGATGGAA
>NW_006399752.1:46763928-46800117 GCF_000299155.1 Elephantulus edwardii
GGCACAGGACAGAGCGGAGTTTAGGGCTGTTGTACATAGGGTCGCTATGAGTCGCAGGCGACTCGACGGCACATAACAACAACAACAACATGGAGAAATTAGTGAAATCATTTCTCCTGTCAGTAATGTCTTGCACTGACGAGGTATTTTTGTCACCCCGATGACCTAATATTGATATATTTTTTCTAACTAAGGAGCTCTGGTAGCATAAAGCACATGTGTGAGGCTTCTAACCAAGGGGTCAACAGGTTGAATTCAGCAGTCACTCAGGGGGAAGGAGGGACAGAGATCTCCCATTGAGAACCCAGTGGAGGGTTCCTATGAGCTCTGAGTAGGAACTCGATGCCAGTGAGTTATGTGAACTAAAGCCTGTAGTTTATTCAGAATTCTCTGAATGCAGAAAACTATGTCAGCTGCTAACTGACAGCTTAGAGGTTCAAGTCCACTCAGAGACATCTCGGGGGTGCAGGGATCCCAACGATCTCTTTCGAGAAGCTCAGCCACGGAGAGCCCTGTGGAGCACACATGTGTCTTCATGACTTGGAGTTGACTGGACAGCAGCTGTGTGTTGGGGACAGTGCTGGCTGTCCCTCTGACTGCCAGAAGGGCAGACAAGTCTGTCCTTGAGGAAGGGCCTCCAGGGTGCTCCTTCGAGGCAGGGGTGGAGAAACTTCCTCTCCCTTCCTTTGGGCATGTTGTCAGGAAGGCCAGTCCTTGCTGGGACATCATGCTGGGGAAGGTAGAAGGTCAGAGACTGTGAGGAAAACCCTCAGCGAGATGGATTGTCACAGTCAATGCCAGCAAAGGGACGGAGCACGTTGGAGGTCATGAGGATAGAACAGGGCAGGGCAGGGTTCAGATCTGCTCTTCATAGAGTCCTCTTGGGGTGTCGTCAACTTGATGGCCCTCAGCAACAACGACTAACAACAGAAGGTATGTGTATAGTTGAGTTCAGGGCTCAGTCTTCGTGTTACATTAATCTATGGATTTGACAAATGCATGCTATCAAGTACTTACTATTACATTACCACGTAGAACAGTGTCACTGTCTCCAAAATGCCTCGTCCTCCACCTGTCCACCTCTGTCCTCCTCACGACTTTTTAAAAACAATTTATAGTCTCTGGATGTAATTGCAAGTGAGAAGGCCACATGCTACTTAGCTGGGAAGCGGATCTCCCAGGCGCCGGCCTGCAACCCTGTCTCCACCTCGAGCAGGGATGAGTAAGTGGTTCCTTCCCCGCTGGCCGCCTGCCAAGGCTCCCACCTCTTATTCCTCCTCTATCGTCCTTGCTCAAGAGCCTGCCATCTGCCTGCAAGCCGCCTGAGGGGTATCGCTGAGTTAGGGACCTGGGGTCTGTTCCCTGCTGCTTTAAGAGATGATTAGCGGCTGCTTCGAAGCAGATGTAGCCCAGTGGCATTTTAATATCCAAATGTCCCCCACCTCCGTGAGAGGCTGTGGACTGCTGAAGGCATTTCACACAGAGAATCGTGATTGCTGTGGAAATAATTTCCTTCAACAGACATTAAAACACTTAGGAACGTCTTTTTTTTTTTTTTTTTTAAACAAAACAACTAGACAAAGAAGAGAATAAGAAACAAGAGGCGCAGGCTTCCTTCCTGTTCCCTGGCAGAGGTCCGTGTTCCCAGGGAGAACTTGAACTTGCTGGCTGGGATTTTAATGCTGGCCGTTCACAGTCCTTAGTGTTCAGTCCACGCCTGGGATTGGGCTGGAGGGGTGGGTCGGGCACCGAGGACCTGGGAGCTCCCTGGACCACCCTCCGGTGTTTCCTGGGCCTGAGAGGTGCTGGGTTCAGGTCCTTAACTCAACAGGCCTTCTCTGTCCATCTCTTCAGTTGACAGGACAGCCTGTTGTCCGGCCAGGATCTAGCTCACCTTGGGCTTCATTCACAAAAACTCGTCACAACGTGCCCGTACCTTCATCCGTTCACTCAGCACGCATTTGTGGAAGGAGTCTTTGAGTGGTTTCAAATGGCTAACACCTTTGGCTTCTAAACAAAAGATTGAAAGTTTGAGTCCATCCAGAGGTAGCTGGTAAGAAAAAAAAAACTCAAACATATCAAAGCTCATCCCTGTCGGATCAGATCCCACTCACAGCTGGCCGGCCAGTGGATTTCCAGGCTGTGAACAGCCTAGGAGGAGAGTGTCTGTCTTTTTCTTTTTGATCAGCTGGCAAATTTGAATTGTCTTAAGTTAGCACAGCTTTGTACAGTCTATGCCCCAGAGTTCTCTTTGAAAGAAGTCTGACTCTGCAAAACCAGGTATTGAAAACTCTCTGGAACACAGTTCTGCTCTGACACACATGGGCTGTCCGCAAACTGGGGTTGCTGGAGCCTAACATGTGCCAGGTGCTAAGGGAGGATACAGCAGAGATTATCAGGGAAACCATTTCTAGTTGACATGGCCCCAACATTGACCAGCCAGAGGAACATGTGTCAAGGAGCTGAAACAGGGTCATCGAGGCCCTTGGAAAGCCAAGCATGAACTCCCGGGTGCCAGTTCATAGGGAGGATGTCTGAGGAAGGAGGACAGTCGGAGCAGCAGGAGAACCTGGGGACAGGTGGGGACAGTGACCACTAACTGGTCAGAAACCATTTCAACATCATCTAATTGTCATAGCCATGTTGGTGTGCACCAGTTGAATAAACCACACTTGCTAGAAGCTTGAGAAACGACTAGTTCCACCACCTTGCTTGGCTCCCCCTGCCCCCCGAGTTTTGTACTTTTTATATAAGTACTTCTTATATCATGGAAAACAGTCCTCTGTTCTCAGCTGGTGTCACTGAATGGCTGGAAGACACCACATGCTACACCGGGTTCAGGGGGAGAGTTTTCTAATAAACCTTTCCTGACAGCGGAAGGACTCCCTTCCAAGCTGAGAGAAGAGATTTTGAATAAACTTGACTTCCTTGGGGAAAGTCTTCAAGTTAACATGTTTCCCCTTTACAAGGACATGAGCTAAGGGGAGCAAGTTCTAGCTCCCAAAGAAATGATTAATGAGCAACAAGTTTCCTCCCCTATCCTTGTGAGCCTGCGCTTACAAAGAGCTACCTCCTCAATCCACAGTTTTCAACATGCCGAAGAGCGGGACCCTCTCTCTACCACCAGCTTGTTGTAAGGCGTTAGTCTAAGATCTTAAAATAAAAAAAGAGACAAGTGCATTTTCTATGATAGTTTTATGTTGCTGCTTCTCAACTTGACCTCCCACCACTCAAGGTGAGCCTGTACACAATGAAGTCAAGTGCCCTTCGGTCATGTACCAGCCCGTGAATGGTGGTGGCTTGGACCGTTATTGTCCACAAGGTTTTCACTGGCTGATTTTCTGAAGTAGGTTTCCCGGCCTTTCTTCCTACTCTCTCTTCTCCTGGAAGCTTCACTGAAGCATCGTAACAACACACCATTCTTCACTGGCAGTGGGTGGTGGCTGAGCATGAGCTGTTTGGTTTGGATCTTATGTATGGAGAACAGGAGTTCACCATTGAGCCACCAATGCCTCTAGGTCCATGTAGACTATTAAAAACATTAATACAACTAAGACATGAACCCTTTGGTCTTTCCTTAAGGCCGAGCAACCTGCATGAGTGTCCACACTGTATATGGACATTGCTAGAGCTGGACAGCTGTCACATACATTCTCTTCCCCTTCTACAAAGTGGTGAATGAAGACCCATACATCCAGGGACACTGGGTAACTGCTTCCATATGGAGAGAAGCCTCTCTCCTTCTGTTACTTCTCCTAAGGCCCAAATGATAGACTGTAATGATGGCCAGTGAAAACCCGGAGCTCGTTCATGGCATGGAGGGTCAGGCTTTCTCTAGTGGATCTCTTCCTGACAGGAGGCTCTTACCTATGGACAGGATATCTCCTGGGTCCTCACCTTGGAATCATAGTCACAGATGCCTAGTGGTAAGAAGTTGCACTACAATCCCAAAGGCACATGGTTCAAATCCAACAGCTGCTTTGCAGGAGAAGAATGGGCCATCTTCTTCTATGTGATTCATAGCCTCTATGGGAGCTCTGGTGGCCTAGTGGCAAGAAGCTGTGCTGCTATCTCTAAGGCATGAGGTTCAAATCCAAGAGATGCTCTGCTGGAGAAGGAGGGGCAATCTCCTCCTGTGACAGTTGGATCCAACTTGACGGTGCACACACACAAAATAAATGTAAAAAAAAAATCCTAGTGGGGGTGGGATTTATGGCCTCTGAAGGGTCAGCTGTGAGTTGGTTCCTACTCGATGGCACATAACCACCACAAGAGACTATACAAGGAGTGCTGCAAGACCTTTTTAGAGCCACAATCCTTTAAGGAACTCTGGATTTCTGAGGACCCATTACTCCAAGAATTATTAAAGCAACAATGAAGCAAATGCTATCTATGTGCATGAGCCCCAGGCCTCAATATGTTCTGGAATCCTAAGCCCCCATACCTATGGATGTGATCCCATTAAGGAAAATAATTTCCTTGTTATGTTAATTAGCAATATCATATAATCCTAATGAGCTCTTAAACCTATTCACTTTGGGATTACAAGAAACAACCTAGTGCGACCACTCTGGAAGGCAGTCTGGTGCTTTCTCAAAAAGTTGGAATATAAATACCATTTGACTCAGCAGTTCCACTACTGGGAACATAGTCTAAAGAACCCAGAACTGCTACTCAAACAGATAGATGCACACCCGTGTTTACTGCTCTGTTGTTCATAATAGCAAAAAGATGGAAGCAACTTAAGTGCCTATCAACAAGTGAAAGGGTAGAGAAGCTGCGATACATTCACACAATGGTATACTATACAGCACTGAAAAATAAGGAACTCATAAAATATTATGCAAAATGGGTGACCCTGGAGAACATTATGCTGAGTGAACTATATCAATCACAAAAGGACAAATACTGCATAATGCCACTGTCATTGGGGACAAACAGGAGTGACATTGGGGGTTGGGGGGAAGCTAAGAAAAGATAGTCAACATTGCATTGAAAAAGATGAGGGAAACAGTTGTTTAAAGGGACTACATGATTAGGCATTATTTGCATGACAACAGTCCAGCATAAGAGATGCATAGCAAAGTGGACTGGATGGGGGAGAGGTGAGGAAATTGTGCAATAACAAATGAATATTTTAAAATTTTTTTTATTATTAATGTCACTGAAAATTTACAGAGACTTTGGATTTCCATTCATTAATTGTTGCACTTTTCTCCCTGCCCATCCCTCCCCCCCATACACCCTTCTCTTGGAAAAGTAAAAGAAATATTCTTTCATTGTTTTACAATCCCTCCCCCCCAGGTCCACTCCACTATGCAGCCTCCACTCTGGACTCCTGTCATGACAAAAATACATATTCACATATCCCTTTTAAACAGTTTTCTCCCTCATCTGTTTCAATGCAGTACACATTATTGAACCCATCTTTCTCAGTCTCCCCCCCCCCAACCCCGAGGTTAGTCCTGTTTTACAATAGGGGCATCAGGCAGTATTTGTCCTTTTGTGACTGAGGTATTTCACTCAGCATAATGTTCTCCAGAGTCACCCATTTTGAATAATATTGCATGAGTTCCTTGTTTTTTAATGCAGCGCAGTAGTCCATTGTGTGAATATACCATAGCTCTCTATCCATTCGTTTGTTGATGGGCACTTAGGTTATTTCCAACTCCTTGCTATTGTGAACAAAGCCACAATAAACATGGGTGTGCATATATCTGCTTGGGTGGCAGTTACGGTCTTTTTGGGGTATAACAAATGAATTTTTTAAAGAGAAAAGCAAACTGAAAGGGAGTAGGGAGAAAAATGTGCAATAATGAATGACTGGAAATCCAAGTTTTCTGTAAACTTTCATTAAAATCACAATAAAATTTATAAGGAAGAAAACCCCAACAACCTAGACACAGAGACAAAGAAGTACAAGATGTGGGGAGAGAGATGGCCCATGAAGATTGTCAAGGAACTGAATCCACTGACACTGAGCCGAGCGTCCTTCCTGAGTCTCTTCCTAGAGAGCTCTGGTGGCTCAGTGGTAAGAAGTTGTGCTGCCAACCCAAAAGCAAGTGGTTTGAATCTCCCAGCTGCTCCACAGGGGAAAGATGGGCAGTCTCCTCCTGTGCAACTTACTGTTGATGAAAACCCGCTGGAGGTTCAGCTACGCCTCTGTTCTGACTCCTCAGCACATAACAGCAACAACAGTATTTAGAGTTTGGATGTCTTGCCTCCAAATGGTGAGGAAACAAATCTGTTTTATAGAGTCACCCATTTCTGTTATGTTTATCTGTTACAGCAACACAAGGAAACTGAGATGGGATAAAACCCAGAGATAGAAACAAATCAATTACTTTAGCATCTCTAGGGAAAAGGATCCAGGTATCATAATTCTAAAGGTCCCCCCATGTGAATCCAAGGTGCAACTGGGCATGAGAATAATTGCTCCAACACGTATATCTGAATTGTGGCTTTTCCTTGTATTTTGTTTTTTTTTAAAAAAAACACAACCACTTATTTTTATTTACATTTTCCTTGGTTCTTGATTATGTGTAATTTTCCCATTTGACTTTGTGTTGTCCTATAAATTGCCTCAAATCCTCTCTGGAAGGAGGTGTAAATACAGATGAAGATGATAGCCGCCAGCTCAACTTAACTATTCACACTACCAAGGGATTTTAATTTGAATTATTAGATGGTCTGATGTTATGTGCCCTTGAGTCAACTACAGCTAATAGCAACTCAATGAACAATGGCTCTGAACCTTGCCCTCTCCTGAGCCAACCTCACATTGACACACCTGTTCCCATTTCCACATTCATTGTGTCAATCTATCTCATCCTGGGTATTTCTCTCTTTCTCTGACCCTCTACACTTTCAAGCATGATGTCTTTCTCCAAGGACTTGTCCCTCCTGACAACATGCTCAAAGTATGTGAGATGGATTTTCAAAATCCTAGCCTCCAAAGGGCAAACTGGTTTCACCCTCTCCAGGACAGATTTGTTTGTTCTTTTAGCAGTCCATGGTATATTCAACCCTCCTCAGCACCAAAACGCAAAGGAATCGATTCTTCTTTTGTTGTCCTTAGTCACTGTTCAGTTCTCAGGTGCATATCAAGCAATTGAGAAGACGATGGCCTGGATGAGGAACATCTTAGTCTCTAAATTGACATCATTGCTCTTCAGTACTCTGGAGAGATCCTTGATAGCAGATTTTCCCAATACAACTCATATTTTGATTTCCTGACTACTAGTACCAAGAATGCTGATTGTGGATCCAAGCAAAATGAAGTAATTACAACCTCAATCCTTTCTCCATCTATCATGACTGTCAGTTGGCTCAATGGTGAGGATGTTTTTTTGATGTTTAGATGCAATCCATACTGAAGGTTGCAATCTTTGACTTTCTGCACCAAATGCTTCAAGTTATTCTCAGTTTTTAGCAAGCAAAGTTTTGTTACCTGCATTAACACATGCTGTTGATGAGTCTTCCTCCAATCTTGATGCCACATTCTTCTTTATAAAATCCAACATCCTGAATAATCTGTTTCACATATAAATTGAAAAGGTATGGAGATGCTCTGATAGAGATCTTATTTGGGGATAGGGGAAGGGAGTAAGGGGAATTTGGATTTTACTTGGTTCCACAGTCAACACTCTTGGTAACAGCAACCAGGAAATCAAGAGAAAACTTGCATTGGGAAAGTCAACTCTCAGGGACCTCTCCAGAGTACTGAAGAGCAATGATGTCAGGCTGGAGACTAAGGTGCACCTGACCCATGCTATAGTCTTTGCAATTACGTGCTATGCATCGGAAAGTTGGAGAGTGAATAGGGATGATAGGAAGATAATTGATGCCTTTGAGCTGTGGTGCTAGAAAAGAGTGTTGAATATTCCATGGACTGCTAGGAGAACAAACAGATTTATCCTGGACCTGGAGATTGTGAAGCTGGTATGCTCCTTGGAGTCAAGGATTCTGAAGCTTCGTCTGACATACTTTGGCGTTGGAAGGAGGGACTGGTCCTTGGAGAGGGACATCATGTTTTGGAGAGTGGAGGAATGGCACAGGAGAGGAAGACCCTCAATGAGATGGATCGATTCTGTGATTGGAGTGGTGGGGATGAGTGTGTTTGAGACAGCAATGTTGGCACAGGATAGAATGGCACTTAGAGCTTTTGTACATAGGGTTGCCATGAGTTGCAAGCGACTCAATGGCATATAACAAAAACAACAAGAAGAAATATATTCCAGGAATGTGTCAACATGTTTTCTTTCTGATCAGCTGAGGAAAACTAACTTTATAAAGCAAGTTTTCATTGCCTAGGGAAGGGAGATCTACTTCTAAGAAATAACTTATGCAATATCATGGTTGACAAGTTCCAAATCTGGAAGACAGATAGCAGGCTAGAGACCTCTGCTGGCTCTTGGGATTTGGGGGCTGATAAATTAAAAATCTGCAGGTCAGGCAGCAGACCAGTGACTTCCGAGATCAGGCTATAAGATGAGTACAGGGTGGAGACAGAACTGTTTGCTAGAACATCCACTTCCATACTGGAAGAGGCCACACCTACAAGAAACACTCCTTTCAAATATCATCAGTTGCCATTATGGAAAGTGATTACATTACATTATGCTGTGGAAGCACAACTAGTCAAGTCCAATGTCTGCTACACTGCTGAGAACCATTGTTGTTGATAGATGCCCTTGAGTCAAGTACAACTCATAGCAACCCTATGACAACAGAGCTGAATCTGTCCTAGCCTGTGCCATTCTCCAAATCTTTGACACACTCAAGCCTATTGCTACCATCACTGTGTCAGCCTACCTGGGTGAGGGTCTTCCTCTCTTATGCTACCCCTCCACCTTCCCACTTACGTTGTGCTTCTCCAGATAATAACCTCTCCTAGCAACATGTTCCAAGTATGTGAAATGAAACTTCAGTATCTTTGTTTCCACAGAGCACTATGGCTGCACCTTCTCCAAGACATATCTGTTTGTTCCTTTGGCAGTCCATGGGATATTCAGCACTCTCCTCCAACACCACAGTTCAAAGGCATCAATCCTTTTGTCATCTTTCATCACTCATTATCCAGCTATCAGATGCACTAGCAAGTGATAGAAAAAAGACCATGGTTTGAATTAGGCACACCTGGTCCCCAAACTGACATGACTCCTCAAAACCTTGGAGAGGTGTGAACTTTGTAAGTAAACCAGTATAAAATAAAAAAATTATAAAAATAAAAAAATGGAGAGATCCCTGATTACAGAGTTCCCCAGTGCAATCCATCTCCTGATCTGCTAACTGCTGGTACCAAGTGTATTGATTGTGGATCCAAGTAAGATGAAGTCATTGACAGTCTCAATCCTTTTTCTATCACTGTGATGTTGCCTATTGGTTCAGTGGTGAGGATTTTTGTTTTATGTTGAGATGCAATCCATATTGAAGTCTGCAGTGTTTAACCTTCTGTATCAAGTGCTTCAAGTTCTCCCTTTCAGCAAGTAAGGTTGTGTCATCTACATAACAAAGGTTATTGATGAGTTTCTCCCAATCCTGATGCCACATTTTAGCATACAGGTTAAAGATATGATTAAAGAAAGGATACAACCCTGATATACACCTTTGCTAATTTTAAACCATGCAGTGTTTTCTTGCTCTATTCACACAAGCCTCTTGGTCTAGGTTTCTCACGAGCACAATTAGGTGTTCTGGAATTATCATTCTTCACAATGTTAGCCATAATTTGTTATTATTTTCATAGTCAAATGCCTTTGAACAAATAAAATAAAAATAAATAATCTTCTAGTGTTCTTTGTTTTAAGCCAGGATTCATCTGCTATCAGTAAGGATATTCCTGGTGCCATGACTTTTTCTAAATCCAGCTTGAATGCCTGGCAGTTCTCTGTCTATATATCATTCTGCTTTTGAAAGATCTTCAGCAGGATTTTCTTGCATGTGATATTAATGATACTGTTTAGTAAGTTTCCCATTCTATTGGATCATCTTTCTTGGGAATGGGAACAAACATGGATCTCTTCCAGTGAGTAGGCCAGGTAGCTCTCCTCCAAATTTCCTAGCATTGACTGGTGAGCACATCCAGCGTCATTTGAAATGGGTCATTTGAAATGTGTCAATTGGTATAACATCAATTCCTGCGACGTTGTTGTTGTTATGTGTCGTCGAGTCGCTTGTGACTCATAGCGACCCTATGTACAACAGCTCTAAACTCTGCTCTGTCCTGTGCCAATCTCATTGTCTCCAACACACTCATCCCGATTGCCCCAGTCACCGAATCAATCCACCTCCCAGAGGGCCTTCCCTTCCTGAGCCTGCCCTCCCAAGCATGATGTCCTTCTCCAAGGACCGGTCTCACAACATGACCAAAGAATGTCAGATGAAGCCTCAGAATCCTTGCCTCCAAGGAGCCACCCAGTTTAACCCTCTCAAGGATGAATCTGTTTGTTTTCTTAGCAGGCCATGGTACTCTCAACACTCTTCTCCAACACCAAAGCTCAAAAGCATCAATTCTCCTTCTATCCTTCCTAGTCATTGTCCAGCTTTCTGATGCATACATAACAAGTGATTGCAAAGACCATGGCCTGTACCAGATGCACCTCCAGAGACACACCGTTGCTCTTCAGTACTTTTCTGAAATATTTCTGTGTCAGCTCGTTTTGGTACAATAACTCTTAATATTTTCTCCACTTCTTTTGGTGTTTCCTGAATCATTCAAGATTTTATGCATAGCATCCCTCTATATTGAAACTCAAGGCTTGAGTGTCTTCATTTCCTTCAGCTTAGAAATGCTTAATGACTTCTTTTTATTCTCCTATTCTAGGTCTCTCCACATTCCATTATAGTAGTTTGCTTTGCCTTCCCTACCTACCTTTTGAATTTTCTGTTCAGCTCTTTTATTTAAGTATCTCTTCCCTTTGTTTTGACTTCTCAATGCTCCAATGCAATTTTCAGGGTCTCTTTTGACATTTTTTTTTGTTCTCTCTCACTTTAGGGACCTTTTTCTCTCTTCATGGATGATGCCCTTGATGTCATCCCACAATTCAGCTGATTTTCAATCATTGGTTTTTAATGCTTCAAACCTATTCTTAAGATGATTTATAAATTCAGGTGGGATAGACTCAAGATTGTATTTTGCTTCTCATGGACTCGTTTTCATTTACTTCAGCTTCAATGAACTTACACATGAGTAAATGATGGTCTGTTTCAAAATCAGTACCTGGTCTGGTTTAGACTGCTGATATTGAGCTTCTCCAATGATTAATTCCACGGATGTAGTCAGTCTGATTCCTATGCAGTGCATCAGGTGAGGTCCATATACAAAGTCAATGATTGTGTTTTGTTGGGGGTATTTTTAAGGTATTTATAGTGAATAAGTAATATCATTCACTCTATTTCCAGTCTCATTTCTGTCACCAAATCCATACTTTCAAACTACCCTTTCTTCTTCATTGTTTCCAACTTTTGTATTCAGTTATCATTAACACATCTTTACTTCATGGTTGATCAATTTTAGACTGCATAATTTGATAAAAATTGCCTATTCCTTCTACTTTAACAGTTGGTGCCTATGTTTGAATAATAATCATGTTAATGGGTCTTTCTTGTATGTGTAAAAAGGATATCTTAAAAAAAAGATATCACAGCATTGTTCTTCAGGATAGAACTTGAAATTGTCTTTTTAACTATGACTGCAACCCCATTCTTCCTCTGATTTTCATTCGCAGCATAGTGTACCATGTGATTTTCTTCAAAGTGGTCAAAACCTATCTATTTTCTTTCACTAGTGCCTAGTGTTTATTAATTCCATTTCATTTTTCATTACTTCTGGTTTACCAACATTCATATTCCTTACATCCCATGTTCCATCTATGTAATGCTATTTGCAGCTGTTTTTCCTTGCTTTTGATTGACTGCCCACCTGAACTCTATCTCTAATACTATATCTATTTGTGTTCTTCTACTCCTCTTGGGGTTTTTAGAGGTCTGTTATTTCAGGATTGGATGGTAAAAAAAGGGGGCGGGAAGAGAGACAGACATTACGAGGAAGAGAAACATTATGCAGTTCTGGGAATACTCAGGATTGCTGACAATTCTAGAAGTTGAAAGATAGCAGATGCCCTAACTTTAGACCTCTAGCATCTTAAAATGTGAAACAATAATTTTTTTCTCTTTAAAAAAAACCCCAAAACTGGATAAATTATGTTTACTTCATTGAAACCAATGAGGGAAAGAATAGTTTAAAAGTAATATATTTTAGGGCATTATGATTATCGTAAGAATCCAGAATGAGGGTTGTAGAATGGAGTATACTCGGGGTGGGAGTTGGGGGGTGCAGGTTGATTGTATACCAATGATGGGATTTTTCTCTTACTTTTCAAAGAGAAGAGAAAACTGGGCGGGGGGGGCGCAGGGAGAAAAGTGCAACAATGAATGAATGGAAATCCAAAATCTCTGTAGATGTTCATTGAAATTAGTAAAACAACAACAACAACAAAAAAAAAAACCAAAACCTGTTTACCATGGGTGACCTCTCTGGCATTTGAAACATTAGCATCACAGCAACAAGCAAGTACAGCAAACTGACAGACTAGTGCTGCACTAATTATAACATTGATAAACAAGCAAGAATATAGACATTTAAAGTACAAAGTAACTAGCAATATGCAGATCAATTCCCTGGTACAACAAACCGACAGGTAATCTCACAGTTTAGAAGGAGCCAGGTCCAAGTCCCAGGGAACAGTTTTCTTTCTCTGACAGCTGAGGAAGAAGACTCTTGCCTCTGAGCTTCTGTTACGGCACTCTGTTCCCATGGCTGCTGTATCCACTTCCACCCTACGTCCACTTTGGGCCCTTGGGCCAACTCTGGAGTCCCAGCATACAGGATCCTGTCAAGATGTGCCCTTCATCTGGGACTGAGAACTATAGCTTAGGTAAATCAACACACAGTGCTAACCATCACAATGTCCTTTAACCAGCCAATAAAGTAAGTGAAAATAGGACTAGAGGATGGAGGCAGAAAAGCTAGGCATTGCCTTGAATACAATTAATTACAAACTCAAATATACATGAATTCAGAGAGGAGCTGCATAATGGAAGCTGACTGAGCGGGAGAGCAGAGAGTGCTGGGAACCATGGTGAGTCAGATTAGAGGACATCTGAGGGATAGGCAATCACATACTAAAATGAGGGTCTTGGAAAACAGGAATATGAAGAGAGTAAAGACCAAAATCAGGTCCTAGGGAGAGCAAGTGCCTAGGGAAAAGGGAGTGAAGCGGCAAATTCCTAATCTTACTCTCCAGAAAGTTTGTAAAGAACATTGGGCTCTACCTGGCTCAGGTGGAACCTTTAAACTCAGGAGTCACACCTGTGTCTTTGGACAGACGCAGGACCAGCCAAGCTTACATGGAAAAAGAAGGGGCACCTCTTAGCCTGAGGAGCTCCACCTACATTGTCACAGGTCCTGAGAGCCCTTCACTGGAGGTGGAGAGCCTGTTGCCTGCAGAAAGGACAGCCTCCTTAGACAGCCTCCCTTGGCATCCAGCCCTGGTGTGAGCACCAGGCAGAAGTGGCTGGAGGTGCCGGAAGCAGCTGATGCTCACGCGGGTGAGAACAGAAGCTCTCTGAGTCTGTGGCAGTCCTGCTAGCGGCTCATTGCCCAGGGGACTGTACGAGAGGACTTAAAAATAGCATTTTCTATAATTGCTTGAGTCTCTTGGTGTTTAGTAACCATGTCTGGCAGTCTATACCCAAGACAGGCTCACTGTGGGGAAAGCCATTGTTAAAATAAAATCATTAGCTTAATAGGCTTGATGAAAAGGGTGGCAGGATGGGAATTTCCTCTTGCAATATGTTCTCCACTCAAAACAGTCCTGGAAACTAGTAGGTCATGTTATTTATTGACTAAAACACCCCTTTATCTCTCAAGTTTGGTTAATTTTGGTGTGTTGCTTTTTTTAAAAAAAAAAAATCTTCGGGACTTAACAAACATCTCATTTGACAACAGTTTGATGAGTCAAACTGCACCACCATTTCTACCCTGAATCAATCAATGCCTTCCTGATTTCTTTTGCCTCTCTCGTTTCCTTCTCTAATGACGACATACACGTACACAGGCATCAAACATATTCTATTGTCTTCCAAAGGATTTGTATTTTGGGCAGAGATAACTGCTGCTGATCTGTGAGCTTGGAGTAGAGAAGATGGGCTATCAAGATCAAGGGCTCATGGAAGTCAACCTGTTAACGACCATAAAGCCTCAAACAAGAATGCAACCCCAAAGCAGGTTCCTGTCATAGTCTCCTAGTGCTGCTATAACAGACAGATATGCCACAAATTAATGATTTTATCGAATCTGTTTTCTCTTCGGAATTCTGGAGGCTACCAGTGCAAATTAGTCTCATGCCACGCTGTTGATTGGCTTGTTGGCGATTCTCACGCATTGCCTGTCTTACACCTTGTATTTGTATCTCTGGATCTAAGCTACGTTGTGTTATGTTTTTTTTTTTAAATAACTCAGAAGTGATAAGATTTAGAACTCACCTTACGTGCTCCCAGTGTCTCTCACACAGTTAACTTGCTAATTACTAACTGAAAGGTTGATAGTTTGAATCCACCTAGAAGTACCTGAGAAGAAAGACCTGGGGATGGGGGTGTAGTTCTGAAAAAGCAGTCATTGGAATCCATGGGGATCTTGGCTCGACTCTGATGCACGTGGGGTTCACCAGGAGTTGAAATTAACTTAGTGGTAGCTGGTTTTGGCTACTCAAGTATGAATTTAGCACAACAACAACAACAACAAAAAAGCCTTACTTGCAAACAGGATTACAGACACAGATATAAGGGTTAGAGTTCTGACATGCAAATATTTTCAGCAGATGGGAGCAGGAGGGGAATAGTTCAATCTACAACAATCCCACAGAAAAAGATGCTAATGTTCGAAGTACTAGTGCTAGATGAAGGCTATCACAAAACCCCAAACCAGTCCTCTCAGACCCCAACTGGTGGATTAAATATGACCATAAATTCCTTATCCTTTTGCCTTCCTCATATCCCCACCAAGCTTCCTTCCTCTCCCTCATGGCCTGTGCTTACTATGACCAGCTGAAAGTGATATTGTGCCAATTCTCATCCCGAGTCCTTTTGGCTGTCAGCATTTTCTTTTGAGCTTTTAGGAAATCTTGAAGTACCAGGTAAGAAGTTCTAGATCATCTTGCTGGAAAAATCCCAGGGGCAGCAGAGCCTGTGAGGTTACACAGGGAGGGAGAGAGGACTAGAAGTTGCCTCTCAAGCCTTCTGGTTCATTACAACCCTCCCTTAGATTTCTGAGGCTAATAATGCCCTATAGAAACAGACTTCTTCATTTTTCTCCCTTGGAATTGCTGGCAGACCCAAACCACCAAACTTTTGCTTGGCATCCCTACATGCAATGCACTATGAAACCAGGGCTCCGGGATTGAAAAGTATCTAAGAACCAAAGTCTTGGGTTCCAGCAGTTTCTGTTGAACCAGTAAGTATTTTTTTTTCTTATTTGATGACCAATGGTTCAAGACAAAATTGTAGGTTTTTAATCCAAGTTGGCATTGCTAGTCCAAAGACTACACTTCTCTGAGGGTTAAAACCCACTAGTGACTTGATAGAAGAACAATTACTGTCCTCCTGTGCTATTTACAGCCTAGGAAACCCAGTGGAGAGTCATTGATGAGTTTTTTTCCAAATCTGGGGTAGGGGACGGGGGAGGGGGGAGAGAGAGATAATGAGAAACACATAGGAGAGAGGGGAGAGAGAGAGAGTATGAGAGACAGAGACAGATAGGAGAGAGGAGAGAGAGAGAGAGAGAATTCAAGATCCAAGTTAAAGATACAGTGGTAGTTCAAGGTAGAATTTCCACCCTTCATGCAGAAGACCCAGGTTTGATTCTTGATCAGCTCACCTCATATGCAGCCAACATATGACCTGTCTATCTTTGGAGGAGGTTTTTGTGTTGTTAATGATGTTGATATGTGCTTTTATGCCATAGAAGCAAGGATGGTGAAACTTGGTCTCATATAATTTGTAATTGTTAACAGGAGGGATCAGTCCTTAGAAAAACACATTGGGCTAGGAAACGTGTAGGGTCAAAGAAAGGCAGAAGGACTTTCCACAAGATGAACTGCTGAAGTGAGTGTAACAACAGTATATGAAAGAGTGTGATGATGGAACAGGGTAGAGCAGCAGTCTGACCTCTTGTTCTTGGGGTTGTCAGGAGTCGTAGCTAACTCAATGGTCCAATGATGCTGAACAGATTCCAGCAGAACTTCTAGAAGAAAAGTGACTGAAAAGAAAGGCCTGGCACCTGGTGATCTTTTTTTTAATTGGCCGCTAAAAACCCCATGGCCACAATGGTTGGCTCTACAACAATCAGGGGCTTGGTATAGGAATGAGCGGTGATTTATTGCATTGTGCAGAAGGTTGAAGCTCTCACCACGTCTCACTTCTTTCTTGAGGGGAAGGAGGCTAGCTCTTACAGAGCAGGGCTCTCAGACAAACACTTCCAGCTCATAAAGCCCTACAATCCCATGGAGTGCACTGGTTGCTTAAAATCCTTAATTCCCTTGAACAGTTATGAATTTGAGCCTTAAGTCTTGGTTTATGTTTATCCTCATTTAGCTCTCCTTAAAAATATCAAGATAGATTATAGAGCAAAAATAAAGCAAGGGAAATTTAGGGCAAAATCATCAACTTGCAGTACTTATTACCTTTGATGGAAGTGGAAATGGAACAACATAAGTGCTTGAACAAGGGTGTTTTCCCCTCTACACATGAATTTGCTAAGAGGAATTTCTGATGTCCTTTCTCCTTGATTTTCTGATTCACACTGTGCCTTGACAACAAAGCAGTGCCAATGTAAGATCACAGTAAACCACTTCCTCCTTATTTATTAAGTTGGGATTTAGGACATCAATTGTGTTTGAATGCACCGAAAGCTCATCGAGAGAGTGACTTTCAAGTACGTGCTCATTGTTGGCCTACAGAGGAAGCCGCTGCTGTCACCCATGACATGCACAACAGTGATTCAGAAGAAGAGTTCCTGGGAGGGATGACCTCTTGTTTCCTGTGTCTCCTGAAAAAGACTTAAAACTGTAGAGAGATGAAAGGACTTCTCATCACTGACAGTTGTTTAAGCGCCAGAACTAGCTTAAGCGCTGATAAATGTTTGTGCATTGTATGTGTGGGTTTTCTGGGTTGAGCACACAGTGCTGGAAGGTAGGAAGTCATAGCTAGGTTATTCCTGCTGCCCCTTTTGTTCTTGGGTGTCACTGAGTCTGTTCCACACATAGCAATCCTAAGAACAGAACGAAACACTACCCGGGATTCCACCCCTCTCACAAGCATTGCTATGTTTGAGCCCATTGTTGAGATTGCTGTGTTGGTCCTTCTCTTGGAAAGTCTTGCTGATCCTTTACTTTATCAAGGATGGATATCCTTCTCCAGGGACTGGTCCCTCCAGATAGCATGCCCAGAGTGCAGGGAACAAAGTCTTACATCCTCTCCTCTAAGGAGGATTCTAAATGTCCTTCTCCCAAGCTTCGTGCATATGAGAAGACTGAGGGGTTGGTTAGACTTTAGTCCTCGTGGTGATCTCTTTTTTCTTTTGACACTTTAGAAGATTTTTGCCATAATGCAGCATGTTTTTCGATTTCTTGGATCTTATCTCCATAGGTGTTGATTGTGACATAAAGAAAATTAATTCCATAACAACTTAAATATATATTCTCCATTTTTTCTGATACTGTTTTTGTTGTTGTTGAAGTATAGTAATCTATACTGAAGGCTGCATCTTTAAAACTCATCGTAAGTGCTTCAAGACCTCTTTACTTTTAGCAAACGAGAGTGTGTCATTTGCATACTGCAGGCCATTCTTCTAAATAGAATCTAATGTCTAGGATTATTGCCTCAGCCTACAGACTGATGTTGGTACAGAGGGTTGACCATCTCCCGGACTGCCAAAAGAACTAGCACCTTCATCTTGGATGAAATGCAATCGAAGTACTGCTTCAAAGGAAGAACACTGAAACGCCATCTCTTTTACTTTGGGCATGTTGTCAGGAAGTTCCCGTCCTTGGGGGAAAAAACCATCCTGCTGGGAAAAGCAGAGGGTCAGTGAAGGAGAGGAAGATCCTTGGTATATGAATTGACACAGGGACCGCAACAATCGGTTTGAGTAGGCTGGAGATGGTGATGATGGTGTATGGATAAGGGCAAGATGTCAATCTGTTGTTCAGAGGGTTGTGATCTATTGGTTGTAGTGAACTTGATGGCACATAACGAGAGCATATTGAATAAATATGGTGAGAAGATTCAACACACACCTCTCCCAATTTGAAGCAGTGTACTTTTGTTCTGTTTATCACCTGCTTCTTGATCTAGGTATAGGTTCCACATAAGCAGAGTTAAGTGTTCTAGACTTCTGCACAATTGTATCCATAATTTGTTATGATTCAGACAGACAAATCCCTTTACATAGTTAATAAAACACAAGAGAGCATTTATGTCTAAGCCACAATCTTTTCAATTGTCACATGGTCATGTGAAAGCTGTACAATAATTAAGACCCCACCCCACCCCACCCCGCAAAAAATATGCTAACTTAAGGTACTTTGTTAGAAGAAAACAGATTTGGTATGGTTGGTTCAAATGATCACCATGCTCAGGTGTTAACTGAAATACTGGATGTTCAAGTCCCCTCAGAGGTGTCTCAGGAGAAGGGCGGATCATCTTCTCTAAAGAATGACATGCGGCTCTACTCTGACATACGTGGGGTTACCACGTGCTGGATCCATTCAGCAGTAACTAGGCTATGTGCACGTCTGTATGTGTACGTTTATTGTCTGATGAAACAGGATGAAACATTGCCAGGTTTTATACCATTTTCACAACTGTTAGTGCACTTCATTTCATCGTTACAATTGCCACTGTGCATTTTTCATGTCTTCCAACCTAGGGAGCTCATCTCTAGCACTATGCTGGATAATACTCAGTTCTGGTTTATAGGATTTTCAAGAGTTAAATTTTAGAAGTTGATTGCTGGCCTTTCTTGCTAGTATGTCTTAGTCTGGGGCATCCAGACTAAGACACTCGTTCACCGTGAGTGACCTTGTCTGTGTTTGAAGTACTAGTGGCACAACTTCTAGCTTCATAAAAACATACAAGCTACCACCGTGTGACAAACAAATGGATGACATATATGATGTGTGTGTATTTGGCAGGTGGTTAAACTGCTAATCAAAATTTTGTTGGTGTAAACATATCTAACTGCTCTTTAGGGGAAGAAGCTGGGGACCTGGACTTGTCTTAACAATTAAGTGAAGAAAACCCTATGGGCAGGGGGTGAGGGAGGAATTAATCATGTGGTGGTACCATTTGATGGGTGAGGAGGCATGGAAAATTGGAAGAATCTGTTCTTGAAAACAATGTATTCAAATTTTGTAAATAAACTAGTATTTTTTTTTAAAAAAAAACCTATGGGGTGGTCTACTCTGTGACACATGTGATTCTTTTAAGTTGGAATCAACCTCATGGCACCCATTAACAATTATATCTACCTATTGATTGGTATTGCCATGGGAAAGTCTGCTGTTAGGGACTTCTCCAAAGTACTAAAGAGCAATGGTGTCTCTTTGGAGACTAAGGTGTGTCTGATACAGGCCATGGTCTTTGCTATCACTTGTTACGCATCAGAGAGTTGGACAATGACTAAGGAGGATAGAAGGAGAATTGATGTCTGAGCTGCGGTGCTGGAGAAGAGTATTGAGGGTAGCATGGACTGCTAGGAAAACAAACAGATTCATCCTGGAAAGGGTTAAACTGGGCTGCTCCTTGGAGGCAAGGATTCTAAGGCTCTGTCTAACATACTTTGGACATGTTGCAAGAAGGGACAGGTCTTTGGAGAAGGACATCATGCTGGGGAGGGTGGAGGGACAGTGCAAAAGGGGAAGACTCTCTATGAGGTGGATTGATTCAGTGATTGGGGTAATTGGGATGGGTGTGTCGGAGATGGTGCGATTGGCACAGGACAGAGCAGAGCTTAGGGCTGTTGTACATAGGGTCACTATGAGTCTCAAGCGACTCGACGGCTCTTAACAACAACAACAACAACAACATTGATTGGTCTTAGAAGCAGAGTGGCATCCACTTCCTAAATAGCATGCCTCTGGAAACCCTGTGAACGTTGATAAATGTTGATAGTTGTAGAGGGGCTTTGGGCCTTTTGTTCATGAGTCATGCTTGACTCGAAGGCAGTCAACAACAGCAACAACATTGATTGGTCAATAGACCAATCTGTTCTGAGGTGTAACTGAGTAAGCTTCAATTTACAGCAACCCTCTGATCAACAGGAAGAAGAATTTCTCTATCCTACGTCATCTCCACCATCACTCTTGTCCTTCAGCCTGTGCCTGCGGCTACTGTGTCAATCTATCTCCTTGAGGATCATTCTCTTTTTCACTGACCCTCCACTTTACAAAGCATGAGGTCTTTTTCCCTGGGCTGACCCCTTCTGATAACATGTCTAAAAATATGTGAGATATAATCTCACTCTTCTTGTTTCTGAGGAACATCCTGGCTGTGCTTCTCATTTGATTTTTTTGGCAGTCAATGGTATATTCAATACTCTTTACTGACAACAATTCCAAGGTGGTTGTTGTTGTTAGGTGCCATTGAGTGGGTACAACTCATAACAACCCTAGGAACAAGTGGCTCTGAATCACGTCCTATCCTGTGCCATCTTCGTACGTCCCAACACACTAAAGCCCATTGCAGAAGCCACCGTGTCAGTCCACCTGGTTGAGGGGCTTCCTCTCCTTTGCAAACCCTCCACCCTTCCCAGCGTCATGTTCCTCTCCAAGGAATAGGCCCTCCTAGCAACATGCCTGGAGTATGTGAGGCAAAGCCTTATCATCCCTGCCCCCAAATAGCACTCCAGCTGTACCCTCTTGAAGACATATTATTTCTACTTTTGTCAGTCCCTGGAATGTTCAATGTCCTTCTCCAACACCACAACTCAAAGGCATCAATTCTTCTTCTGCCATCCCTATTCATTATCCATCTCTCAGATGCATACCAAGTGATTGGAAAGACCACAGCCTGAATCAGATGCATGTTCGTCCTCAAACTAACATCTTTACTCCTCAGTAATTTAGAGAAGCCCCTAACTGTGGACTTTTTCAATGCAATGTTGTCATTGTTTTTAAGCGCCATAAAGTCGTAGACAACTCATAGTAACCCTATGAACCAAAGTCCTAAACACGCATAACTTTTATCGTTTCTCTAAATTCACTGAGTTTCTGGAGGCAAGCTATTTCAAAAGTGGATGCCACTCCTGCTACCAAGCCTGTTTTCGTTTGAGAGCTCCACCAAACACTGTTCACTATCAGCAACCATGATTGCACTTGACATATCAGTGTCATAGTGTTTACCATCACAGCAATGAAGAGTTACCTCTGTACAGCAAATTGGCAGACCAGTGCTATACTACTTAGAAGAGTGTTTGGCTGAAAACAATTAAAACCAGCTCCTTGGTTGAATCCAGCTGCTCATTTTCCCCGAACTGGAAAAACAGTCCTAAACTGGCAACCAAATGCCTTTTTAAATACAGGGAGGCCAAATCCAATCAGTTTGCACCCAATTGTGAGCAACTGTCCACTCCCAAGCCTCAAGCAAAACAGAAAACACACATTTGTAGAATCCAGCTGCTCCATTCTTCTTTTCGAACTGGAAGGTAGCCTTCCAATGCAATATGTATCCTGATTTTCTGACTGCTTGGACAAAGAGTGTTAATTGTGGATCCAACTAAGACGAAGTTAACAGTTTCAATCTCTTCTTCATCCACCGTCATATTGCTTATCAGTCGAGTGGTAAGAACCTTTGTTTTCATGACATTAAGATGCAATCCATATAGAAGACTACATTCCTTGATCTTCTGCAACAAGTGCTTCAAGTCCTCCTCACTTTTAGCAAGCCATTCACAGGTATTAATATATAATTTAAGTCAGGATTGAGATAGGGTTGATTGCATTAGTTTTCCCCAATTCTTCCTGCCCTCCCTGCTCTTACAAGGTTCATTAGTGAGGTTCTTACTTTTCACATGTGGCTGTGTGACTTGCGTTGGCCAACAGAATGTGAACTGTCACATCATACACCACATTCGGCCAAAGACTTTTAATGTGTTTCTATTAATTAACTTGACTTTGCATTCCTACCCTTCATTGTGAGTAGAATCCAGCATCACCTCCAGTAGTGGGTGATGTTTGGAATATTCTAATCCATTGTTGCAGGTGTTGTGTCAATCTGTCCTAATGAGCATTTCCTTTATTTCCATTTCTTCTCAGTCACACATGATGTCCTTTTCCAGTGACTGGTATCTCTTTATGACATGTCCAAAGCAAGAGTTGAAATGTCTCCATCCTTCCTTAAAGAACATCATGAATATATTTTATCTAAGACTAGTGAACTTGATTCTAATAGCAGGGATACCTTGCTAATAATCCTTCCATAGTGTGAGGCTGTTATTGGGGAGCCCAATCAGGGATTCATTTTCCAGAACCCCTTGTATCCACATCCCATTGGTTTTGCCAAATGCAATTGACCAGACTGGTTACCACAATTTGTGGGCTAAGACATCAAGTGGTGGTGGATATGCTGTTTTTTACACACTGGCTCTTTACTCTTCCAATTAACAGATCACACTAATGACTATGAGGCCATTATGGATGGTGAAGCCACATAAGAGAAGGTATCTTGGCACTTGAATGAACATATAAAATAAAGTGATCTACCAACCAGTCCAACCACACTTTCATTAGAGAGCTAGGTGAGCAAGAAAGAAAATATAATCTCAAATTGTCGAAATCTTACAGCCTACTTGCCATAGGAGTTGTGTAACTCTGAGTAATACAACATGTATTTTCAAAACTGGCTTATATATGCACATAGTCAGTGTTTCAACTGGGTGAAATATTTGCTTTATGTAGATTAAAATCAGGAAGGAGTGTGTCAAAGATGCGTCCTGTCTCCATACTTTTTCAGGAACAGATCATTCAGGAGGCTGGACTTTATAAAGAGGAATGTGGCATCAGGATTTGAGGAAGACTTGTTAACAACCTGCAATATGCAGATGATTCAATCTTGCTCACTGAAACTGAGGAGGACCTGAAGTAAGTGCTTGCTGCATAAAGTCAAGGTCTGTAGTCTTCAATATGGATTGAAGCTCAGTATCAAGAAGACAGAGATTCTTACCACTGGGCCAATTGACAAGACCATGATCAATGGAGAAGAGATTGAGGTTGTTAACAATTTCAGCTTATCCAACTCCACAATCAACACTCTTGGTACCAGCAGTCAGGAAATCAAAGGATGAATTGCACTGAGAAAATCTGTAGTCTGGAATCTCTCCAGAGTACTGACAATCAGTCAATCTAGAGACTAAGGTCCTCATCCAGTCCATGGTCTTTGCAATACTTGCTATGCTTCAGAGAGCTGGACAATGACTAAGGATGGCAGAAGAAGAATCTATGCCTTTGAGTTGTGATACTGGAGAAGAGTCTTGAATATACCATGGACCATCCTGAGAACAAACAGGTCTGTCTTGGAGAGGGTGATACCAAGTTTGTCCTTAGAGGCTAGGATTTTGAAACACTCACATAATTTGGCCATGTGGCCAGGAGAGACCAGTCCTTGGAGAAGGACATCATGCTTGGAATGGTGGAGGGACAGTGCAGGAAAGAAAGACCCCAGATGAGATGGATTGACACAGTACCTGGGGTGATGTGGGTAGGTGTGTCAGAGTCAGTAAGAATGGCCCAGGAGAGGGCAGGCTGCAGAAGGTTGCTGTGAGTCACAGGTGACTCGATGGCACACAAACAACAGATTGAAATTTGGGCTTAATTTTCTTTTCCCCTCACCTTGTAGGACCTTTGCTTTGTGGGCCCTGCCTGTCACAACTGATTGGTGAGTTTGGAGGAACTGCTTGCTTTTATATACTATTAATTTTGTTTGCCTTTCCACTTTCATGAATTCTGAGAGGTGATGCTGGCATTTTCAGCATGAAGAATGTTTTCCAAAAATCAGGCGTGCTCTGCTGGAACCTGAAGCACATTACCTTGAGAGAAATATATTATTTACTCGTATAAATCTAAAAGGCCATGCTTGCCAGGGTGGATGCCAGACCAAGGAGCCTGATTTGGGAGGCAGTGGGGAGCCGTTGTCGGTTCTGTACTAGGGGTATAATATGACTGCAGAGATGTTTTAAGAAGATGAATCTGATGGTAGCACACAAGAGAAATGAGAAGGAAAAATAGCTCAGAGGCAGAGGGACCAACTGTTGCAAGAATCCAGCAGTGAAATAGAAATCTGATCCTGAGAAGGTACCAGTGGAAAAGGAAAGAAATAGGTGGATAGATGAGACTCAGGAAATGAAAAGGGAAGACTTGACCACGGCTCACTGATTGCTCTCGCTAGAGGTTTCGTATACCAGTTCTCTCACAGAGTTCCATTTAGACCACCCTCCTTGCCAAAAAAATAAGGATCCTGAGAGGATTATTTAAGTTATGGTTCTATTGTATGAACTTTATTTTTTATAAAGAATTTTTTTATTGTGATTTTAACAAAAATTTACAGAAAGCTTGCATTTCCATTCATTCATTCTTGCACATTTTCCTCCCTACATCCTCCCTAGATCACTTGTCTCTTAACAAAAATGCATTCATTGTGGCACAATTTCCTCTTTCCCCACCACCCTAGTCCACACTCTGCACCTCTTATTCTGGACTGCTGTCTTGCAAATGATGGCTAATCATATATTCTTTTTAAACAGTTCTTTTCCTCATCTGTTCCAATACAGTGTTCATTATTTATCCCCTCTTTTCTCAGTTTCCCCCCAAACCCCATGTCAGTCCCACTCAACAACAGTGGCATGACACAATATTTATTCTTTTGTGACTTGGATATTTCACTCAGCATTTCACTCCAGGGTCACCCATTTGTATAATATGAGTTCCTCTTTTTAAAAAAGAATGTTTGTTAAAAAAGTCATCATTGTGCTATTCTTATTGATCAGAACAAACAAGTTCAACTTGGAGAGGGTGAAGCCAGGCTGCTCCTTGGAGGCCTGGATTCTGAAACTTCATCTGACACACTTTGGACATGTTGTGAGGCAAGATTAGTCCTTGGAGAGGGACAGCGCAGGAGAGGAAAACCCTCGATAGGATGGATGGCACAGGATAGAGCAGAGGTTAGGGCTGCTGTACAGAGAGTCACTATGAGTCGCAGGCGACTCAACAGCACATAACAACAACAATTGAGATGAGACAAACTATCAATATTCCCAATTCATTCATATAGAGAGACATGGGGAGAGTTACTTTAGCTTTTTTATTCTGGGGAGATAAAAAGCTAACATTTAAGTATTTAGGTTGAGGGAAAACAGAATGAGTCTGCCCCATTCCAAAAACAAGTTTTAGAAGCATGGAAAATAATTTCTATTTGTTTTTTGCCATAGCAGTAGCCTATTTAAATTTTTTTATTGTGTCAATTGGCTGCAAGTTGATTCCAGCTTCATGCACATCGGAGTAGAACTCTGCTCCACAGTGTGTGCGATCACGATATTGCAGAAATTGACCACCAGGCTTTTTTCCCTTCAGAGATGCCTCTGGGTGTACTCCACCTCCAGCCTTTAGGGAAGCAGCTACATTTACTATTGGTAGCATCTGGATTCCAGAATCTGCACTCTGGAATATATCAGTTGTGTTTAAGTCATATTTTAAATAACTTCAGGCAACTCATTTGAATGTTTTGTGCCTCTGCACCCTCATTTATAAAATGCAATTGAAAACGGTCATTCTGATCCAAACCATGGTCTTTTCGGTTACTTCCACTTCCTATACATCTCAAAGTTGGACAATGAATGAGGATGACAGAACAAGAATGGATGCCTTTGAGCTGAGGTGTTGGAAGAGGGTACTGAATATCCCATGGCCGGCAAACTAGTCTGTCTTGGAGGAAGCACAGAGAGACTGCTCCTGAGAGGCAAGGATGGTTAAATGTGGTCTCACATACGTTAGGAGGGGCCAGTCATTGGAAAATGACATCATACTGTGAAAGGTGGAGGGTCAAAAAAAAAAAAAAAAAAGAGAGAGAGAGAGAGAGAGAAAGAAGACTCTTAACAAAAGGAACTGACCCAGTGACCGTAACAGTGAACTTGAGCATGTGAGACATGGTGAGGATTTCACAGGACACAGCAAGGTTCTGATCTGCTGTTCACAGGGTCACTATGAATTGTAGTCCACTAGATGGCACATAACAACGACACCACCACAACCACTGCCTTTGAATTGATCCTCAGTCGTGACAACCCTTCATCTCATCTTGAAGGCTAGGTCTCTGTGAGTGAAGACTGCCCAGCTTTCTCTTGCAGAATGGCTGGTGATTCAAACCAACAACCTTTTGGTTAGCAGCTCAATACGTAATGCACTGCACTGCCACAACTTAAATAGGAGCATTTATATAGTGAAGGTGCAAATCAAATGTTCAGTACCTATTCACCCTTATTGTTATTATTAAATTCCAAGCAATAGTTAGGTTCTCCATGCAGGAAAGCGCCATGGGGAGGAACTAAGTAATTTAACCTTTGGTGGTGAGATAGAAGTAGATAGGATAGTAGGGCCACCTCGATCTGTCTGCTCCCTGTGTATGTAAATGATTTTATGAACACCCAACAAGGATCATTCTATTTACTTATCATCCATGACTGCTTTGGAGTTTCCAAGCATGCAAATGGTTAATTGCTTGGCTGCTAATGGAGAGGTTGGAGGATTGAGTCCCCCAAGAGGCCAATGAGAAGAAAGATCTTGGACTCTGCTGTATACTGCTTAAGTCAGCCACTGAAAACACCGTGATCTCAGTTCTACTCTAACACATTTAACAGCAACTGTCAGTATTGGCTGCTTCTGTGCTCCACAGCAAAGCTGAGTGGCTGTGATGGAGACCTTCTGGCCCATTGTTGTTGATTGCCTTCGAGTCGAGCATGACTCATAACGATCCTATGAACAAAAGGCCTGAAGCCTCTCTACAACTATCAACATTTATCAAAGTTCATAGAGTTTCCGGAGGCATGTTGTTTCTAGAGAGAAAAGTTTGCCAACTCTTGCTGTAGAAGAATTGTGTGATTTTGTCACCATTCGCACTCATTAAGCACTGGGTTCTTCCTCAAGGTACAGAAATTGTCCTTGAAGAGTTTGGCTAAAGCCCTGCAGCTGGTTGATGGAGGAGCTGTTGGATCTTTTAACTTTGGTGTATACACGTGCAAACACGCACTGTGCTGAACAGAAGCCCATCAGTCTTTACTCAGAGCCTTCTTTTTTTAAAAAAATTTATTAATTTGATTGTATTTTCTGACATTTTTGAAATGTTGGATTGATCTGATAACAAATTGATGAAAATCTCTATAGACATTTAAGAAATTCTAATTTTTTTATAAAATTTTATGCAGAAAAATGAACACTCTATGGATGTTTTGAAATAAATTGTAGATAAACTGTAAAAAATGAAAGTTAGTAGAAATCATTATTGTAGAATGAGTATAAAGATCCAAGGGGTGTGGGGGAAGCTGGAAACAGAGGGATGAGGATGTTCAGGGGAGGGGGTATTAATCATGGGTTGTACAATATGTTGGGGGGTGAGGGAAATTGAATGAATTTGTTCTTGAAATCAATGTATTTGAATTTTGTAAATAAACTAGTGGGGGTGGAGGGAAAGGCCATTTCTAGATTCATCTTGAAATACAATTTTGTGAGCAACAGGATAATATCCATACACAAACAAGGAAGTCTGGTGGATACCACTATCATTCAAGTATATGCATCAACAACTAGAGCCAAAGTGGAGGAAATTGATGATTTCTACTCAGAGCCTTTTAATGAGAGCCCTCACCCTTGAAAGAAAATGTAGCTCTTTGCCATGTTCTACAAGACTGATTCTGTGATGAAGTCCCTCCCCTCCTGTTAGAGTGCTTGCAGCACAGGAGAAAACCTCGGCCGGCTTACTGACTACAGTATTCGCCACATCTATGCCAGTCCCTCTTTTAGATTGCACTTAGTAAGTAGTCTTTGAAACCTTTGTGGAGCGTTGGAGCATAGGCTCTGTTCTTACACATCACTATTATGTGGAGTTCACTTGATAGCAACAGGTTTGGATTTTAGTTTTAATAAATAATTAGAATGCTTACAGTGATGGTTCAGTGTCAGACTTTCATGCAGAAAGTCCAGGTTTGACTCTGAGCCAATATGACTTACACCTGTCTGTCAAGGGGAGTTCGAGTGTTGCTATGAATGGGAATCCTAGGATGCTTAATTGTGCTCATGTGAAACCCAATATAGACTGAAAAGCAGTTGTGTGAACAGAACAAGGGAACATCACATGGTTTACCACCAGGAAAGATGTGCATTAAGACTGTATCCTGGGGGGAGAAAAAAAAAGATTGTATTCTATCTCCACTCCTATTTAATCTGTATGCTGAACAAATCATTCGAGAAGCTGAACTACATGAAAAAAAGACTATGCCACCTGGATTGGAGGAAACTCACCAACAACTGTGTTATGCAGCTGATACAACCTTACTCGCTGAAAGGGAGGACTTGAAGCACTTAACTACAGAATATAGATTATATCTCAATATCAAGAAAACAAAAATCCTCACCACTGGGTCAATGGGCAGCATCATGAGAGATGGAGAAAAGATTGAAGTTGTCAAGGATTTCATTTTACTTGGATCCATAACCAACCCCTATGGCAGCAATAGTCAAGACATCAAAAGACACGTGTCATTGGGAAAATCTGCTGTAGAAGATCTCTCCAAAATGCTAAGAAGCAGTGATGTCAGCTTAAAGGACTCAAGTGTGACTGACGCAAGCCATGGTCTTTTCAACTGCTTCCTGTGCATCTGAAAATTGGACAGTAAGGTTGACAGAAGAAAAATCGATGCCTCTGAACTGTGGTGTTGACAAAGAGGATTGAGTATCCCAAGGCTGCCAAGAGAACACACAAATCTGTCTTAGAGGAGGTGTAATCCGGGTGCTCTTTAGAGGCAAGGATGGTGAAACTTGGTCCCACATACCTTGGCCATGTTGTCAGGAGGGGGTCAATCCTTAGAGAAAGAAGTTACGCTAAGAAAGGTAAAGCGTCAGAAAAAGAGACCTTGAGTGAGATTGATGTGGTGAGTGTAACAAAGAGCCCAAGTAAGGCAGAATGGCATGAGATAGGGTAAGGTTCATAGGACAGCTGGCTAGATGAGTTGTAGTGGACTTATCAGCACTTTTCAATGGCAAAATGCTGTAGCACAGGCATTCATAGAGCTCCCAAACGAAGATGAACTGAGAAGAACGGCCTGATAATCTACTTCAAACCCCAGGGCTTCCAATGGTCAGATCCACAACGAATCCTGGATTGGGTGTAGAACTGGGCATCATTTGCTCCATTTAGCATTGGGTCACCATGAATCAATACCAACCCAATGGCAGCCAATGATAACAAATATCCCAAGGCCAAGGCTGGTAAAGCCTCCAGCAGGTTGTAGCTGCCCTTTCTGGAATGCCTGGCATCTTCTGTCAACACCGCTGGAGAAAAGACATTCCATCACCTCAGATCAGAAACAACACACCTCATATATTCTGCTCTCCTTTCATTGGCCAGGATCAATCACATTCCATTACTTCACTTGCAAGTCAGCCAGGAAACGTAAGCAAACAAGTGGATTAAGTTTGGGGTATATTGCTGTCTCTTCCACAAGATCTGACACTGCTGGATGTTATATCCCCGGGCTTTTAAAATTATCTCAAATGTGTCTTAAACATGCTTCTAAAATGTGGAAAAATGATGATTTAGCCAATCTTCTAATTGCATCACTAGGAATACTTACATTAACAAGATAAGCACGTCCTTGCCATTGTTGTTTGGTTGCTGTGAGCTGACTTGAACTCACGGTGGCCTTAGGTAGAACAACAAAAAAATGCTGCCAGGTCCTATGCCCTCATCAGGACTCATGATACGTTTGAATTCACTGGGGATATAGCGTCAGTCCATCTCATCGAGTTACAAACTAAAAAAAGTCATGGTTTGGATGCATGAGACACTCTGAGAAAATGATGCCAGCGTCCTCCTGTAAATATTTACAGCCTCATAAATTCAGCGGAGGGCTGCTGGCTATAGGGATCCATTTGATAGCAGTGCATTTTCTATTTTAACAAAAATGATGCCCCCTTTCAGTGACTGGTCCTTCCTAATGATGTGCCCAGCATAAGCAAGCTCAAGTCCCACTATCCTTGCTCCCAAGGAACATTTGTTCCAACTGTATTTCTTCCATGATAGATACATACATTCTTCCAGCATTCCAAGGTTTAGTCAGTATTCCTCACCAACACCACAGTTCAGAAGCACAAATTCTTCTGTCTTCCTTTTCCATTGTGCAGCTTTCACATGACTATGTTGTTGTTGTTGTTGTTATGTGCTGTCGAGTCGTTTCTGACTCATAGCGACCCTATGCACAACAGCCCTAAACCCTGCTCTATCCTGCGCCAACCGAACCGCCTCTGACACACCCATCCCGATTACCCCAGTCACCGAATCAATCCATCTCATAAAGGGTCTTCCCCTCCTGCGCTGTCCCTCCACCCTCCTAAGCATGATGTCCCTCTCCAAGGACCCATCCCTCCTGGCAACATGTCCAAAGTATGTCAGACGAAGCCCCAGAATCCTTGCCTCCAAGGAGTAGCTTGGTTTAATCCTCTCCAAGATAAATCTGTTTGTTTTCCTGGCAGTCCATGGTACATTCAGTACCCTTCTCCAGCACCACAGCTCAAAAGCATCCACTCTCCTTTTGTCCTCCCTAGTCATTGTCCAACTCTCTGATGCATAACAAGCGATTGCAAATACCATGGCCTGTATCAGGGGCACCTTAGTCTCCAGAGAGACACTGTTGCTCCTGAATACCTTTGAGAGGTCCCTAACAGCAGACTTTCCCATCGCGATACGCATTTTGATTTCCTGACTGCTGGTACCAAGAGTGTTGACTGTGGAGCCGAGCAAACTGAAGCTGTGAACACTCTCAATCTCTTCGTCATCCATCCTGATGCTGCCAATTGGTCCAGTGGCGAGAATCTTTGTCTTCTTGACATTGAGCCTTAGTCCATACTATGAGGCAGTTGAAAAGATGACGGCTGGGGTGAGGCATACTTTACTGATCAGAGTGACATCTCTGCCTTTGAATACTTTCAAGGAGTCCTTTGCAGCACATTTGCCCAGTGCAGAATGGCCTTTGATTTCTTGGCAGCTGATTCCATGGATGTTGATTGTGAATTGAAATAAAAAGAAATAATGGATGGCTTCAATACTCAACTATTATAACCCTTCTTCTTGGTGGGCCTACAGCCAGATCGATGGTCCCCTAAGGTCTATACGCAGGCTCTTCATACACCCAAAGTGGTAGTGACTAGAACATTTTGGGAACCTATTTTTGGTACAAGAGCCTTTTGCTATTCATTTAAAGTAAGATCATTCAGGGAAGTATTCTGAAGGCCAAAATGGACCCTGAAGAGTGTGAGGGCAATTTACCCCATTTAACATTTCAACAAGAGCTTTAAGGAGGCCTTTCCTACTTGTGCTGGAAGCAAATACATCTGTGGAATCAATGGGGAAAAAAAAAAAAGGATGATTGCTCATTGTTGTCTGGTTAAGATCCAATTATGTACAGCGTATTTATTTTAAATTTAGAAGACGCACACCAGAGATTTCCAGGAACAAAATGAGAAGAAATTGGCAGTGCACCGAATGGGAAAGAAAATTAATGACTTGAATTACACAGCCTACGAATAGACACCGACAAGAGGGGGAAAGAGGGAGAGAGGAGGACACAGTTACACACATGGCACTGGACGGGCAGTCCTGTGTGGGGCCTGAAGTGTACTCACCTGCAACACAGCTGTCACCATCCTTTACCTTCACGGCAAGACCAAGCTTTGCAAGTTGCAAAGGCGTCAGTTTCGTGAGTGCAAAAGCAATGACCCCAAATGCACTTTCACTCCAAGTTTCATTTTAGAGAACAGAATCAGGTCTTAAGTGTAATCTCAGTCTCCTGTGAGCTTTATAGGGTGAGAGGGGAAAGGGAGTGAGGAAGGGCCTGGGAACTGGAGCCAGGACCAAACCTTTGGCATTTTTGGCTGATAGTCAGTGATAAATGGCATCTGTATTTGCAGACCACCTACTCCATGCGGGCACCTGTCACATGCTAGGAGCTTTACACATGCTGCCCCATGTATCCTTAGAGATTAGCCTGAACTTTCAAGATAAGGAATCTGAGGTGAGAGATTGATTACCTTGTCCAAGGTAAAAGGAACTCAAAGTTAAGCTTGTTGAGTCAGTTCCTGCTTAAGGTGATCCCGTGTATGACAGAGGAGAACTTTCCGTGGGATGTTCTTGGCTTTTACTTTCAGAGAAGCAGATTTCCAGGCCTTTCTTCCACAGTACCTTTTGGGAAGTAAATATTTGGGTTATTTGTTGAATGTAAACCATTTGTACCACCCAATCCCATCCTTAAAACTGGGTAGTCTTTTTGTGGCTGCTTTGGGGACTGAAAAGTGATTAAAACTTAGAATGTTCTTAACAGAAAGAATAAGACCTGGGAGACGGGACCCACCCTGCATTCCTGGGTGAGTAAAAAGAGCAGCCATCTGGGTTCAGACAATCTGAATATTCAAGCACTACTTCCCATCTCCTCCATATTGACGACTTGGCTGCCGAAAATAAGTTCTACCCCCACCTCAGAATCCCATTTCCTCCTGGTAAAATGAGTGCCACCACTTACCCTCCTCCATGCCTTGTTGTGAAAACCAAGCACAGTTGCACGTATGAAAACATTATGAGGCTGTACAAGTCACAGATGGGAGCTGCGGCTGTTAGCTCTTTCTGGGCAGCAAGATGGTACCAGTTTGCCGCACATTCCAGAGAAACAATTTGTAAAGTATATGGAGTGTGTGGTGCACCCCTCCCAACCTCACCTCAAGAGATGCATCCATCCCAGATATGACTCCAGATTCTTGGGAGACTACAAGATAGATGGGCCGGTTCTACCTTCCGGGAATGGAGAATTAAGTAGGAGAGTTAAGATATTTAATAGCTACTTACGTGCACAAATGGGTGACCTTTGTGTCAGCTGTGAACTGAGTTTCTATGAAACCTGCCCTATCTCGCCTATCAATCTCATTGTTTCTGATATAACTGTCCCCCTTGCCATAGTCACTGTGCCAATCATCTCATCCAGGGCCTTCCTCTCCTGCTCATGGACCCTTCACCCTTCCAAGTGTGATGTCCTTCTCCAAGGATTGGTCCCTCCTGACAACATGCCGGAAGTGTGTGAGACAGAGCTTTAAAATCCTAGCCTCCAAGAAGAGACTTGGTTTCACCCTCTCCAAGATAGACCTATTTGTTCTCTTGGCAGTCCATGGTATGTTCAAGACTCTTCTCCAGCACCCCAACTCAAAGGCATCAATTCTTCTGTTATCCTTAACCATTTTCCAGCTCTCAGATGTATAGCATGTAATTGAGAAGACCATAACTTGGATCAGGTGCACCTTAGCCTCTAGATTGACATCATTGCTCCTTAGCACTCTGGAAAGGGTTGTTTTGTTTTCTTTATCCTCCTTTTAAAAAAATAATATTTTTATTTTATACTGTATTTCGTATGTAAACCAGTGTTTACATACAAAGTCAGTACACATTGTTTTTCACACCGAATCTTTCTCCTTTCTGGAAAGGCTCTTGACAGTAGACTTTCCCAAGCAATTAGTCTTTTTATTTCCTCACTGCTGGTACCAAGAGTGTTGATTGTGGACATGAGCAAGATAAAATTGTTAACAATCTCAGTCTCCTGTCCATCTTTCATGGTTCTGTCAAATGGCATAATGGTTAGGATCTTTGTTTTCTTAATGTTGAGATGAAATCCATATTGAAAACTGCAGACCTTGACCTTTTGCAGCAAATGCTTAAAGTCTTCAGTTTTGGCAAGCAAGGTTGTGTCATCTGAATAACACAAGTTGTTGATTAGTCTTCTTCCAATTCTGATGCTACATTTTTCTTCATAAAGTCCAGCCTCCTGAATAATCTGTTCCGTAGAGATTGAGAAGGTATGGAGATAGGATGCATCCCTGACACACTCCTTTTCTGATTTTGAACCATGCAGTGCTTGGTTGCTCTGTTCAGACGACTGCTTCCTGGTCTAAGTATAGGTTTCTCATGAGCACAAACAAATATTCTGGGATTTCCATTCTTCTCAATGTTAGCCACAACTTATTGTGATCTACACAGTCCAATGCCTTCATAGAGTTGATAAAACACAAATAGTCATCATTCTGGTACTCTCTGCTTTCAGCCAAGATCCGTGTCACATTGGCAACAATAGCACTAGTGCCATGACCAGCTTGTATTTCTGGTAATTTTCTGTTGATGTACAGTTACAGTTGTTTTTAAACAATCTTCAGCAAGATTTTGTTTGCATGTGATATTGTTTGATAATTTCCACACTCTGTTAGTTCATTTTTTTAAGAGAATAAATATGAATCTCTTTTAAGCAGTTGGCCAGATAGCTGTCCTCCAGATTTCTTGGCATAACCTGGTGAGCACGTCCAGGGCAGCATCTGTTTGTCGGAATATGTCAATTGGTATTCCATCAATTACGGGGACCTTATTTTTTGCCAATTCCTTCAGAACAGCTTGAATTTCCTACTTCATCACCACTGCTTCTTCATCATATGCTGTTTCAATAAAGTCTTCTGTGTTAGTCACTTCTTTTTGGTATAGTGACTCTGTGTACTCTTCCCATCTTCTTTTGAGGGTTCCTAGATTATTCAATACCTGCAGCAATTTTTTGTATTGCAACTCAAGACTTGATTTTGTTCTTCAGATTAAGAAATGTGGAGTTAATACCTTTTGATTTTCTAATGACAGCTCTTTGCACATTTCATGATAATATTTTGCTTTACATTTCTGAGCTGCCCTTTGAAATCTTTTGTTCAGCTCCTTAACTTTCTGATTTCTTCCCTTTGCTTTGGATTCTTGGCATTCTAGTGCAATGTTCAGAGTCTCTTCTGATATACATCTTGGTCTTTTCTTCATTGTCTTCTTCTTCCTTCTTCCTCGTAATTCCTTTTTTGCATTCTTCATGGATAATATTCTTGATACCCTCCCACAGATCACCTGGTCTTCATTCACTAGTGTTCAAGGCCTCAAACCTGTTCTTAAGATGGTTTTTAAATTCATCTGGAATAAACTCAAAGTCATATTTTTATTTTGGGGGATTTTTCTTTTCTTTAGCTTCAATTTGAACTTGTGTATGACTAGTTGCTGGTTTGTTCCACAGTCAGCACCTGGCCTAGTTTTTGCAGCTGATCTCAAGCTTCTACATACATTCTTTCTACAGATGTAATCGATCTGATTCTTACATATTCCATCAGGTGAGGTCCATTTGAATAGTCACCATTTGTGGGAGTTTCCCCCCTCAATCATCAAGCAAACTTTGTTTCAGAGCAATTATAAGTCAGCTTTCTTTCAGTCATCCAGCAAGCAACCCTTTTCATTATAATTACATCTTTAAGTTTCCTTTGGTTTATCTCAAAGCAGTGCCACAATCTCCTCCACTTCTCCCAATCATTGTCTCCACTATTGTCTCCCACAGTGTGGAAAGCATTTGCTTATATTGGTCCCACAGCTGCTGCTGATTTGTGAGACCACATGTCCAGAGTTAAGGTAGCTGGAGACCATACACAGGGGCTAACACAATGGATTGAAAAGCCAATTTTCAAGAGTTCTGAAATCCCACTAAATAAGGATGACACTGTTTTGATCAAAATGTCAACTCATGTAACGTAACAGAGATTAGGAAGAAATGTGCTAACATTGGGGTTTACTATTATTCATTGCCATTGAATCATCCCTTAGCTAACCCAACAGGGGGTTTTTTGAGGCTGTAAATCACATGGGAGGAATTTACCTATCTATTGCATGCAGCCTCCAATATGGATTGAGGCTCGATGTCAAGAAGACAAAGATTCTCACCACTGGACCAATTGGCAGCATCAGGATGGATGGTGAAGAGATTGAGATTGT
>NW_006399752.1:46802017-46817500 GCF_000299155.1 Elephantulus edwardii
TGAGATATTTCACTCAGCATAAAGTCCTCCAGGGTTACCAATTTTGAATAATATTTCATGAGTTCTTTGTTTTACCAGTGACTTATTTTCCAGCATCTGACAGCTTAAAAACCACCACAACAAACTGAAAGTGGTTGGTTAGAAGGCCTTTGAGGTAGAATCTTTTCGGCCAAAGCTACTCTTTCCTATCTATATGGTGTTCACTCAGCTTCTTGAATATGTATTCTCTCATTCTTCATTATGCCTGGAAAGTTTTCTTCTAGTAATTCTTACACAACTTTTTTGGTGCCTTTACCTGCTTCTTCCTATTCTGGGATTCCAATTATGCACATGTTATTTTTCTTGATGGTGTCCCACTTTATTCTTAGGTTTTCTTCTTTTTCCTTTCTTTTTGATTCTGCTTTTTGCTCTAGCAGATCAGTGGTAACAATTCTATCTTTTATTTTACTGGTTCTGTATTCTGTCTCTTCAACTCTTTTCATGTGTTCCTCCTCCATCATGTTGACAGCATCAGAAACCTTTGACCTCATATTTTGGGTCATGGTTTCTTGCTTTTCCAGAGCCTCTAATGCCTTGTTTGTTTTATCTGCATTGTTTTGAATTTTTTTTAAGCTCCCCCTGATTTTTGCTTGCAGTGTCCTGTAATTCTTCAAGTTTGTTTTTCACCCATTGAAAATATTTAATCATTGTTCTTTTAAATTCTGTGTCAGAAAGTTCCATCAGACTTACTGGCTTCAGGAAATCCATTGATACTGTGTCACTTTGGGGGGCTGACACCCTGCTTTGTGCCTGTGTAGGGAGTGAGGTAGCTTGCTTCTTACATGACTTTGCTATGGTAGAGTTTTTCATGCTTTCTTGATCTTAAGTCATACTCTAGAAGAGGGTGAGGCAGTTATGTGGCCTGTGTTTCTCTCTGAACTTCTGACCCAATGGAAGTTTCAGTTTAGGGCATGTGAAAGCAGTCTCTTCTGATTTTAACTGTTTCAGCCAGGTCAGATTGAGGTGTTCTAGACTAAAGGCAGTTAGTTGACTGGACGTGAGAAGATGCAAGGTGAAGTGTAGAGGCACAGGCATAGGGCGGACACTGGTGCAGAGCAGGCATAGGCTCAGGGTGGGCATGGGCACAGGGCAGGCATGGGTGCAGGCCACAGGCATGGGTACAGGGCAGGCATGGCCTCCGGGTGTTCATAGGCATGGGCTCAGGGTACACACAGGTGCAGGGCAAGCACTCAGACTCTCGCTGATAGGGCACATGCAGGGACCTTACTCAAACTCCTTCTGTCCAAGCTACTCCCCACCTGGCCACTCTCTGGCTGGACTGCTCCCCCACTTCTGCTTTGCTCCTAGTCTGGCTTTGTCCCTGGTCTGGCTTTGCCCCCAGTCTGGCTTCCCATTTGTTTGGTTTGTTTTTTTTTTTTTAAGAAGATATTTGCCATTAATAAATTGTTGATTGTGCAAAATTCTGTCATTCTTTCCCCAGTCTCATTCCTATCACTAAGTCTATATTTTCCAACTATTGATCCTTCTCCCTTGTCTTCACTTTTGTATTCCAGCCATCAATTATTATTAATGAATTTTGGTTGCATATTTGACTGATTTCAGATGGCAACAATTGGTAGAAATCTTCTCTTTTCTCTTCTATGGCTCTAGTTGTTGCTGCATATATTTGAATGAGAGTGGTATTAACAAGCTTTTCTTGTATGTGCATGAATATTATCCTTTCACTCACAGCATTGTTGGTGTATCTAGAAATGATCTTTTCTACTATGAATGTAACCCCATTTTTCCTTACTTTTTCATTCCTGGCATAGTCTGATTCAAAAAGGCCCATGCCAATCCATCTCACTTCGCCAGTGCTTAGTATGTCAATTTTTATGCATTACATTTCTTTTTAAACAACATCCAATTTTCCTACATTCATACCTCTTACATTCTATGTTCCATTTATTATTAGTGGCCTTTTGCAACTGTTCATCTTCATTTGTTTTTCTCAATAAGAGGTCTCAGCCTCCAGTGCTATATCTATTCATGTAAGTGTGCGCTATTGTTCATAGAGTTTTTGAAGACCTGTTAATTTAGAAGTGGATGGCCAATCCTTCTTCCTACTCTGTCTTAATTTGGAAGCTCAGTTTTAGTATAATATCTGACAGACAAGCATTTTACCCAAAGATCAGATGTAAGACACTCCCTCATAAGATAAATGTTGTGGTTTTTTGCTATGTCCCCCATGTCCACCAGTGCCCACCCCACCCTCAGGCACCCACAGGCACCCTCTCTCCATTCTCTTCCTCTACTCCCTTTGCAAGTGGCTAAGAGAGGCCTGAACCAAGGTCCTTGTCTCTCTTCACCTTCTATTCCAGATTTTCTTGGCGAGTTCTAGTAATATCAATATTTCTCTTATTAGCACTGGCTTACTTTCTAATGAACAATTTTCTATCTCAAAAATGATTGACTTAAAATGGGCTATCTTCATCAACATAACAAAGACAACCATATTCCCAGATAAGAAAGTTAAGCACTAAGCATGGTTTTGTTGAGGTTGTTTATTTTTATTGAGATTGTTTAGACTACACTGCACACTGAAATTTTTTTAAAAAAGAGAATCTTTTTTTTTTTTAGAATTTTTATTTTTTTTTATCACTTGCTGTGAAAAATGAGGGTATAATCTAAGTGATGGGAAACAAAACCTGGTCAAACCAGTATGCATTAAGGCTTGTTATCTGAATAATTTGCATTTATCTGCCTGTTATATTTACTTCACTCAGGGTACTCCCTAACCACAGGCTTTCCTATCAGTCACACTCCCCTTCCCAGAACTGCTAACTACCTTGATTCCCACATTATGTGTCTTTCAATATCTACCTCTATTTCTCCCACTACTACAGTAATATAAATTTTTATTATTTCTCTAAAATGAGAAAGTCTATTGTCAGGGACCTCTTCAAAGTCAATGCTCTTTAAAGGAGCAATAATGTCAGTTTAAATTCCAAGGTTCTACTGAGTCAGACTTTGATCTTTTCCATCACAAGCTAAGTATCTGAAGGCTAGAGAATAAGGATGAAGAAGAACCGATGCCTTTGAGTTGTGGTGTTGGAGAGGAGTACTGAATATCCAATGGACTGCCAGGAGAACAAACAGACATGTCTTGGAGAAAGTGTGGCCACAGTGCTCCTAGGAGGAAGGCAAGGATGGGGAAGCTTCATCTTACGTACTTTGGGCATATTGTTAGAACGGTCTATTCCTTGGAAAGGGGCATCATGCTTGGAAATGTGGAGGGTCGGCGAAAGAGGGGAAGACCCTCAAAGAGATGGGTTGACACAGTGATGGCAGCAATGGGTTTGACTAAGTGAGAGATGATGAAAGGGGACACAGGGTTCAGATCAATTGTTCATAGGGTCACTATGAGTCACACTGGATTCGATGGCACATATTTAACAACTGGTTTGAGTATAAATCCCAAAAAACCCTGAATTGTCTGGTTCCTGTCTACTCCCACAGTCTTCTCTGGTGGCTCTCTGTTTCTGCTCTGTATTCCAATCAAATACTCTTAACCTTTGCACATGCAATTCCCTTTCTCTATATGGACATTAACAACCTCCTCACAATGTAATTCACCACATGTTTACTGAGCTCCTTTCATACAAAGACAAAAAGCAAATAAAAAAAATTTGTGATAAATACTAAGATAACAATGAAATAATGCAGATAATGATGCAATAATAGGAAGACAAGGAAGCTACTTTAGCTTGTTTGATTAGGGAAGATTTGTGTCAAAGACATGACTTTTAAGTTGAGACCTTAGTAATGTTTCAAATCATGACCCACACCTTAGTTCTTCAAGAAACTTTCTGATATTCCCAGATCAATTTGGTCATCTCTTTAGAGGTTTAGGTTTCATCTTATCTTCCTAACACTTAATTGATTAAATATTTTTTTCTCTCTTGATAAACTTTAAGTTTTAGGAGAGAAAGGATTCTGTTTCATTTCCTATAACCCAGCATCTACCTCACTCATTGTCTGGCACACAGTAAGTGTTCAATATGTATTTCATTTGCTGAGTAGAAGATCCTTAAAGCTTATTAAGACCTGGGTATATTAACTGCTAGAACAGAAAACATAGGTATACTACCACAACTAATTAGATTTGACTGTTATTGTTGTTGTTATATACTATCAAGTCAGAACTGATCCATAGCTGACCCTCTACCAGGTTTTCAGAGGCAGTAGTGAATCACATGGGAGATTGCCCATCCTTTTCCAATGGAGCAGCTGCTGGATTTGAACCATGCTCCTTTGGAATTGCAGTACAAATTCTTATCGCTTGGACACCAGAACTCCCTCTTAGAAGGACTGAAATTAGCCTTTAAAGATCTTAAATACAATTTCCTGAAAACAGATGAGCCCATGAAAAGAATACCACCCAACCAGGATTCTACATTAAAGTTCTTAAAGGTTTGACTTTTCAAGGGTTTATAAATTTAATAGCTACCACATGGCTCTTGAAATTGTGATTTAGAGATGCAGACTTTGTATCTAGTCATAAATGGCTATTTGGTAATGTGACTAGTACAATTAAAATATTCCTAAGAGATGGATTGCTACAGTGACTGGGGTAATGAGGGTAGGTGTGTCAGAGACAGTGAAGTTGGCACAGCATAGAGCAGGTTTCAGGGCTGTTGTACATAGGATCACTATGAGTCACAAGCTCCTCAACAGCACATAACAATGACAATAACACAATCTAAATGAGATTCATGTAAAGCTTTGTCTGTACCACCCCTTGAGTCCCTTGCCATCCACAAGATTTATGGGAATTCTTTGGAGAGTTACAACTCCAGGGCCACACAACCAGCTAAGTGTTCTCACTTAGTACATCACATACACGTATGCGCGCACACACACACACACACACACACACACACACACACAGGTTGATAGTTGCCTCTGAGTCAGCCCTACCTCACAACAGCTCCATGTACAACAGAACGGAACTCGCCAGCCCTGTGCCATCTTCATGATCGTTGCTATGCCTGGGTCCATGGGTGCATGCTATTTTGAATGCCTTCCATCTAGGAGTCATCCTCAAGCACTGTAATACACATTCATCTGCTGTGATCCAGAGTTTCACTGGCTAATTTTGATTGCCAGATCTTTTCTCCTAGTCTTAGTCTAGAAGCTCAGCTGAAAACCTGATTATCATTTGAGAAGTGGTTGGCTATAGCCTTCAGTATCATGACAATGCATAAGCCATGGAAGAAAGAGAAAGAGTAAGGGAGTAGAGGGAATAGGTAAGTAGGGAGGGAGGGAAGTAGATAGATAAAGAAGTGTACAACTCAATAAATTATCACAAACTGAACAAGCCCTTATCACCACCCCACAGACCAAGAAACAGGGTAGTTAGCACCCCAAAAATCACCCTTCTAGCTACTGTTGCTGTTATTATGTACCATTGAGTTGCCTGCCACTCATAATAACCCTATGTACAATAGCTTTGAATCCTGACCTATCCTGATACAGTGTCTCTGTCTCTGACCCACCTAACCCCATTACCTCAGTTACTGTGTCAATTCATCTCATCCAGGCTCATCACCTCTTCTGTTGTTCCTCCACCTTTCCAGGCATGATGTCCTTCTCCAAGGACTGGTCCCTCCTGGGTGCCTGAAGTATGTGAGAGGGATGTCATACTTGGGAGGATGGAAGGTGAGAGGGATGTCATACTTGGGAGGATGGAAGGACAGCGCAGGAGGGGAAGGCCCTCTATGAGGTGGATTGATTCAGTGACTGGGGTAATTGGGGTGGGTGTGTCTGAAACAGTGAGATTGGCATGGGACAGAGCAGAGTTTAGGGCTTTTGTACATAGGGATGTGAGAAGAAGTTTCAAAACTCTTGCCTCTAAGAAGCAACTTGTTTTCACCCTATCATCCCCTAAATTAGTCAGCACTATTTTTACAACTAAGTACATGGCTTAGTTTTGCCTGCTTTTGCGTGTGTATAAATGGAATAATTCTGTAGTTCGTGCCCTATGTGTGTGGCTTCTTTTGTTCAATATTTTATCTGGAAAATGCATTTCTATTTCAGTTGTTGTTACAGCAGATTCACTCTCAGTATAGTTTTCTGTCCTGTGGATTCACTACCACCATTTATTTGTTCACTGTATTGTTGATGAACATTTAAATTGTTGCTGACATGGAGTCGTTATGTGGTCTCTGCTTTGTAATTAGATTTTTGCAAAGGGTCTGTTATTCTTTGCATATGTCAATGAGCCCGTTCATGGGCAAGCATACAGACAAGGACCATAGCCCAACCTTGAACATGTCCTCACCCTCAATGGACCTGACTGTGAGACATACAGACAGACAGAACACAGGGAGGTCTGAGCTCAGTCAAGGGCAGAGAAGACCAGTGAAGCAAGACTAGATGTGAATCAAGCAAAAACAGTTGGGGAGAATGAGTCCAGGTAAAGGAAATAGCTTATGCAAATGTCATGTGTGCACACAGAAAGGTTTATTGCTGTGGTCTAGGAACCCTGGTGGCGTAACGGCTAACTGTTCAACCAATGATCAAGCGGTTAGTGGCTGAATCTACGCAGCAGTTCTGTGGAAGCCCTGACATTCTACCCCATAAAGACAGCCTAGAAAACCTTATAGGGCAGTGCTACTCTGTCACGTGGAGTTACCACGAGGTAGAATCAATATAATGGCACCTAAAATAACAGACATCCAGCTCTCAGAAGCATAGCAAGTGAATGGAAAGACCATGGCCTGTATCAGATCCACCTTAGTCCTTAAATTGGCATCCTTACTCCTCAATAATTTGGAGAGGTCCCTAACTTCAGATTTTCCCAGTGTAATGCATTTCCTCATGTGCTGATTCCTGATATCAATGGTGTTAATTGTGGATCCAAGAAGCAATGCCTTTGAGCTGTGGTGTTGAAGAAGAGCACTGAACATCCCATGAACATCTAAGAGGACAAATAAATATGTCTTGGAGAGGGTGCACCCAGAGTGCTCTTTAGAGGCAAGAATGATGAGACTTTGCCTCACATACTTTGAGCATGTTGCTAGGAGGGACATTCCTTGGAGAGGGACATAATGCTTGGAAGGGTGGGGTGAAGGATGGGAAGAACTTCAATCAGGAGGATTGACATGGTGACTGACACAACGGGCTCTAGAGTGTCAGGAGGTATGAGGATGGCACAGGATAGGACAGGGTTCAGATCTGTTGTTCACAGGCTTGCTATCAGTTGTACTTAACAGCACCTAACGACAACAACAAGAACATGACGGAAGACAGTCTGTGCTTGAGGTGAGACTAGCTTGTAGAGGAGGGAAGTAGCTGGACATTTATGAGCTGACTGAGCCATTGAGAAGTGTGGGCTTTTCTTGAGTTCAAAGAACTCACCAGTTACTTTTTGTTTTATTTTTAAGGTTCTTTTTCTCTACTAGTTTATTTACAAAATTTGAATATAAATTGGAACAAATTCTTTCAATTTCCCTCACTCCCTCATCAAATTGTACAACCCAATGATTAGTTTCCTCTTCCCCCTGCACATCCACATCCTTCTGCTTCCAGCCTCTCCCAACTCTCCTGGATCCTTATATTCCTTCTACAGTAATGGTCTTATGCAATATTTATCCTTGTGGAACTGAGTTAGTTCACTCAGCATAATGCTCTACACTCCTTCCCAAGTTAGGTAAAAATTTACAAAGTTATTGCTTCTTCATGCTGCTTAGTATCCCATTGTGTGAATGTACCATAATTTCTCAATCCATTCTTTTGTGGTTGGACATTTGGGCTGTCAATTCCAGTTCAGTGACGCTTTGTGTAGCAGAGTGAGTGGTGCTTCACAGGGCTTTCATGGCCTCGCTGTTCAGAAGTTGATGACCAGGCCTTTTTTCCTAGACTCTCTAAGTCCACTTGATCCTTCAACCTTTCAGTTAGCAGCCAAGCTTGTTAACCATCCAGGAATCCAGCTACACAGGGTAGTGATGAGTTCCACACCTCCTTTTAGAAAGCCCCTTCTTGCTGCCATGTGGGGGTGGGTTGCAGGGGAGGAGACACTTGGTAGAAAGCATTCTGGCCAGTGGATCAGATGGGAGATGATGCTGAGTGGGGCCAGCTCATCACCCACAGTTCTGCCTGCCGACACAGCATCCCCAGTGCAGCCCAGAATACCAGTTAATCTGTTTGACATTAAAACCAAACCAAATTCACAGCCATCGAGTCAATGCTGACTCAATGGTGACCCTCCATCAGGTTTCATAGGCACAATTTTTTCATAATTTTTTAACTTTCTCTACAAATATTCAAATTGTATTGGTTTCCATTCAATCATTAATACATATTTTGTTTCATAACAATACTTACAACTGACTAATGTCTGTAATACTCAATGGCACATAACAACAACAACGTCTTTAGTTACAATGTCTCACCAAACTCTTACTGCATATTGCCTTTCTCTTCACCCAATTTCTCTATTTTTTTTCTCCCCTCCCTTCCATTCTCATCCTTGTTAACCCTCCAAGGTTAATTTTATCTATGAATAAGCTTTTCCTTAGCCTAATACATTGGACCTCATGTCATGATTTTCTTTTTTGTGGCTGATTTGTATCACTCAGCATAATTTGTTCCAAATTCATTCGTGTGGTGCAGTATTTCACAAATGAATGTTCATTTTTCAGTGGTGTATAATATTCCACAGCGTGAATGTACTATATAGTTTCTTAAGGCTTTTTTTCCTCCCCATGATGGACGCATGGGTTGTTTCTACCTCTCTGTTATTGCAAATAATACAACAGTAAACATGGATGTGAGTATGTCAGTTTGTGCCACAGCTCTTATTTCTTGGAGATAGAGGCTTCGTAGGGGGATTGCTGTATCAAGGGAGCATACTACCCATCTGTTTCATATGGAATAGGTGGTGAATCCAAATTCCTGATCTTTCAATTAGTAGCACAACATATAACTTACTACATCAAGACCGAAGAGGTCTTCATAGGGCATATTTGTTTAAAGAATCACACAGTCATACTCTCTCAACCCTTGTATACTGTTTAGCCTGTAATCTCTTCCTAGCTCCACTTCCACATTTCAGAAGGCTTCTCTTCCTGTTCAGAATCCCGATCTTGAGGGCTGTCTGTAGAAGGCTGAGGTCTTTGGGGGTAGGGAGGGGTTACTGCAGAGGCTGGCTGTGCCCGGGATGTGGCTGGCCACACTGACCCGATCCTCAGTATCCTCAGTGGCAGAAAGGAAGCCTCAGTGTCACTTCCTGTGGAAGGAGCAGCTGTGGGCCACGCCGCCTCTGCCTTGCTTATTCAGCACTTTTGGGTGAGCTGTTTTTGTTTAATGTAAGCAGAGCAAATCCATCCATAGCAAAATCAGAGAAAATAACTTGTTGATGTGTAAACCAGGATGCCACAAATAACCCTGCTTGTTTAATTATAGCAGCCCGAGAGCTGTGAGTGGGGAAGGCGGTGGCGGCAGCGGCAGGCAGAGAAAAGGGAAATTTAGGATCCAGGGTTAAGAGGGGGAAAGCCAGCTCCAACTGGCTGAACTGGGGACATACGATGCATGACTCATGCAATACTGAGGGGGTAGACAGCTTCCAGTGCTAATGAGAGCTCACTCTAAAGTTGCTAGACAGCAAAACGAAATCATAGGTGAAGGAATGGAAAAGATGCTTGGAAATAACAAGGTTGTGGGAAATAACGACGTGGGAAATGTCAACTCTGTGGGCATTGGGAAGAAGTTTATTCTCTGCAAAAAGTGTCAATCTGGTAAAAGGCAGGAAGGTGCCTGTAGCAAGAAGTTCTTCTCCACCATTCTTATTGTCTCCTCTTCTATTAGTCTAGAAGAACATTCTAGAAGAGCAAGGAACAAGATAATGTGGTATGTAAAAATCAGTGGCTTTTGGTTCCGATTCAGGTGAGACATTCAGGTGACACAGTGGCTAGGTGTTTGACCTGTTAACCAAGAGTGTGGTGTTTCCGAGCCAAAATTGCTGTGGTGGAGAGTGTTACCAATTAGTTTGTGACGGGAATATCAAGGAATGGCTGTTTTAGAACAATGTGTGGGAGAAGATTGTTCAACCAATATTGCCTTGCTTGTTTCTTTTCTATCTAATATTTCACACAGTAGACACAGCAAATAAAGTTTTCATTCCATAATTTCTGTATCTATTGTTCAATGAGAAGAAGGATCATTAGTCAGAAAACATGGGCTTGGTGACTGAAATGAGGCTGGAGATAAAATATAGAATGTTGTATAGTCAATGATTTTCTTCATTACAAATACCTTTTATAAGAAACATAAACAGTGATTATACACATGGACCTCACCTGTTGATTTACACAGGATTCAGATTAACTATGTCTGTGGAAAGAATCATTGGAGAATCTCAATATCAGCTGTAAAACTAGGTCAGGTGTTGATTGACTTTGACCTTGAATCTATCCCTGAATTAAAATACGATCAGGTTTGAGACTTTGGACACTTATGACCAAAAGCCAGATGAACTGTGGGAGGCTATCAAGAATATCATCCATGAAGAATGCTAAAGGTCATCACAAAGACAAAGGATGAAGAAAAGAACAAGTTGTATGTCAGAAGAGAGTCTGACTGTTGTACTAGAGTGCTGAGAAGCCAAAGCAAAAGGAAGAAATAAAGAATTTAAGGAGCTGAACAGAAGATTTCAAAGGGCATCTCAGGAAGACAAAGAAAAGTATTATAATTAAATGTGCAAAGAGGAGAGTTAGAAAATCAAAAGTGCTGAAGTTTGCTTGGCATTTCTTAAGTTGAAAGAACTGAAGAACAAATTCAAGCTGAGAGTTGCAATACTTAACGATGCTATGGGCAGAATTTTGAACAACCTAGGAAGCATCAAAAGAAGATAGAAGGAGTACAGAGTCACTGTACCAAAAAAAAAAAAAAATTGACACAGAAGAATTTCAAGAAACAACATATAACCAAGAGGTAATAAAGATGAAGGAGAAATTTCAGGCTGCTCTTAAAGAACTGGCAAAAAATAAGGCCCCAGGAATTGATAGAATACCAATGGACATAGTCCAACAAAAAGATGCAGCCCTGGACATGCTCATCAGACTGTGCTAAGAAATCTGGAGGACAACGACCTTGCCAACTGACTGAAAGAGATCCTTATTTGTTTCCGTTCCAAAAAAAGGTGATACAACAGTTGTAAATTATCAAACAATGCCACTAAAACCAAACACAAGCAAAATTCTGCTGAAGATCATCCAAAAATGACTGGAATAGTACAGTGTGAGAAAACTACCGAAAGTACATGTTGGGTTTAGAAGAGGCTGTGGCACCAAGGATATCATTCCAAATGTCAGATGACTGAAAGTAGAAAGTACCAGAGAAATGTCTATTTGTGTTTAATTGACTATGCAAAGGCAGTTGACTGTGTGGATCATAACAAATGGTGGCTAACCTTAAGAAGAGTGAGAAACCCAGAAAACCTGATTGTACTTTTGTGATACCTGTTACTTGGACCAGGAGGCAGTCATGAAAACAGATCAAGTAAACATTGCATGGTTCAAAATTAGGAAAGGAATACATTACAGATGCATCCTGTCTCTATATCTTTTCAATCTACGTGAGAAACAGACCATTTAAGAGGCTGGACTTTATCAGAAGGAATATGGCATCAGGATTAGAGGAAGACTCATCAACAACCTGCCTTATGCCGATGACACAACTTTATTTGATGAAACTGAGGAGGGCCTGAAGCATTTGCTGCTGCGAGTCAAGGACTGTAGTTTGCAATATGGATTGAACCTCAGTAGAGAACAGGAAGATTCTTACCACCAGCCCAATTGGAAGTATCATGATAGATGAAGAGATTGAGATAATTAACAATTTCAGCTTGTTTAGTTCCACAATCAACAATCGTGGCACCATCAGTCAGGAAATCAAAAGATAAATTGGATTAGGAAAATCTTCTTTCAGAGACCTCTCCAGAGTGTTATAGAGCAATGATGACAGTCTAGAGACTAAGGTGTGCCTGATCCAGGCCCATTCTCTTCACTATTGTTATGCATCAGAGGGCTGGACAATGACCAAGGAGGACAGAAGAAAGCTGATGCCTTTGAGTGGTGGTGCTGGAGAAAAATATTGACTAGATCATGGACTTCCAAGAGAACTAACGGGTCTGTTTTCGAGATGATGAAGCCAAGCTGTTCCTTGGAGGAAAGGATTTTAAGACTCTGTCTCACAGACTTTGGGCATGTTGTGAGGAAGGACCAGTCCTTGGAGAAGGACAACATTCTTGGAAAGGTGGAGGTACAGTGAAGGAGAGGAAGACCCTGGATGAGATGGATTGACTCAGTGACTTGGTTAATGAGAGTAGGTGTTTTGGAGACAGTAAAATTGGCTTGAGATAGAGCAGGGTTTTGAGCTGTTGTACATAGATTTGCTATGAATCATAAGTGACTCAATGCCATATAACAACAATAACAGATGCTTGGACCTCACCTGATATATTACAACAGAAATCAAACAGAGAGGAAGACCCTGAACGAGAGATTGACACTGGAGCTGGGGTAATGAAAGTAGATGTGTCAGAGACAATAAAGTTGGCTCAGAAAAGAGCAGGGTTCAGAGGTAGTATGTATAGGGCCGTTATGAGTCATAGGCACATAACAATAGGAACTTTGTTCAATGATGTAGATTACATTTTCCACATTATGTCAACATTTGCCATATTTCCATTTTGGTTGTGCTCATCTATGTTTTAGGGTAAATGTGAACAGCCTGGTCTCATAGGGATGAGTTTTTTTAAAGGAACAGTACTCATGGGTGGTGGTGTTTCTCTCATGAGTGAATCTGCTGTTTAGCTGAAAGGTGATCTCTGAGATCAGTTCAAAGTTTAATGGGAAATTTCAGGGCAACAGTTTTGGAGATTCTTCTAGTATCTACCAGACCAGTAATTCTGGACTTTTTTTTTTTAAAAGAAATTTGTGTTCCACAATCTTCTCTCACATTCTGTTCAAGACTATTATATCCCTGGTCATAATGGTTGGTACTTACATCTGACTCTATCTAGTTCTTCTGGTCTTTGAAGAGATGAGACCATGGTTCTTACAGGCAATGAGTCCTGTAGACTAGATCTTCATTGAGTCTTTGGTTTCCATCTCTTTCATTTGTTCCAGGAGAGTAGAGACTAATTGTTGTTTCCTAGATGTTCACTTAGAAGCTTATAAGATGCCAGGTGCTACTTGTCGTTATTGTTAGTTGCCATTGAGTTGCGAATGACTTATTGCAGTCCTATGAAAAACAGATCTGAACCATGTCCTATCTTGGGCCAACCTCACAATCGTCACTTCAGTCATTATGTCAATCCACCCAATTGAGGGAATTCCTCTCTTTAACCATCCCCTCACTTTTCCAAGCATGATGTTCTTCTCCAAGGAATAGCTTCTCCTAGCAACATACCCCCAGTATGCGAGACAGATAGTAGTTATCACATACATAAAACATAGTTTGGGTAGAACATTTATAGCCGATGTCAGTTGATTGAGTTGTCCCACCATAGTATGTTTCTAAGCCTTCAAACGCAGCAAATTAATCCTTCAAGATGTTTGGTTGAATCTGGGAGGTAGCTATGATTGTACTTTTTATCTGTATGAATGTATGTGCAACATACACACACAGATCTCTATGCCTATTAATACACCTATTTTGTTGTTAGGTGCCATTGAGTTAACTCATTCTCATAGCAAGCCTTTGACCAACAGATTGAAATCTTGCCTGGTTTTGTCCCACCCTTAAGATCAGTCATGCTTAAATCTATTGTTACAGCCTCCATACCATTCACCTTGATAGGAGTCTTTCTCTACTTTTCTGCATGATACTGTTCAAGCATGATGCACCCTCCCAAGGACTGGCTTTTTCTGACAACATGCCCAAAGTATGTGAGACCAAATCTCATTATTCTAACCTCTAAGGAGCATCTTGGTTGTACTTTTTCTAACACAGATTAGTTTATTCTTTTGACATCCCGTGATACATTTAATGTTCTTTTCCAGTACCACAACTCAAAAGCATCAATTCCTTTTTAATCTTCTGAATCCATTTTCTAAATTTCATGTGAACAAGGAGCAATTTAAAATCTCATGGCTTGTGTCAGGCACATCTTAGTCTTTAAGATAGCATCACTGCTCTTAACACTTTTTTTTTTGGTAATACTTTTTTATTTTTTACTGGTTTACATACAAAGTTCATAAGGTTTAAGTACATTGTTTTTTACACCTGATTTCCCCCCTCTCCTTTACTCATCCCTCCCTCCACCCATCAAATTGTGCAACCCTATGTTTAATCTTTCCCATCCCTTCCTTGGATCCTCATACTTGTTCTTCAGGAAAGGTCTTAAACAATGCTCTTTAACACTTTTAGAGAGGTCCTAGACAGCAGATTTGCCAAGTGCAGCACATCAAAATTTTGTGATAGGAGCTTGCATGGATATTGACTGAGAATCCAAATAAAATTAAACCTTGACAACAACTTCGATCTCTTCTCCATTTACCATGATGTTGCTTGTTGGTCCAGTTGTAGGGATTTTTATTTTGTTGATGCTGAGATATCATCCATATGGAGGCCCATATTATTTGATCTTCTCCAGTTTGAGCTTCAAGTCCTCTTAACTCTCAGCAAGCAGGTTGTGCCGCCTGCATAGCACAGGTTGTTGATGACTCTTCCTCTAAACCTGGTGCCACATTGTTCTTTATATAGTCCAGCTTCTGAGAGTATTTGCTCAGTACACAGATTGAATACACCTGTATATGCACACAATGCACTGCAGGCAATGGCAAAAACAAGGCCCCAGGGAGTTGATGGAATGCCGTTTGAGATATTTCAGCAAACAAGTGCAACTCTGTGCAAAGAACATGGTGGAGATGATAAGGAGGGTGTGGGATAAGGCAAGGTTTTGATCTGTTGTACGCAGGCTTGGTGTGAGCTCATTTCTACTTGATGGCGCCAAAATACATATTATAGTGCTGACTAATGTTGATGGAATTTCTTAAATATTGTTTTGTGTATAATATGGACTGTCTGAAGAACAAACAGGTATGTGTTGTGGGGTGGGATACAACCTGGATAGAGGCAAAGGAGGTGACATCATTTCATCCCATAGACTTTCGGCATGTTTTTAGGAAGAGCAAGAACTTGGAAAAAAGACATCATGTTGGGTAGAGAGTCAGTAAAAACCAGGAAGACCCTCAACGAGATGGTGTGACACAGTGACAGCAATAACGGGCTTGAACAAGGCAGAGATTGGGATGATGTGCAGTTCCTTTTTGTTGTTGATACCAAGTTCCTTTTTGTTGTTCTTGTTTATAGTGTTGCTGTAGTTGTTCATAGTGCAGGGAACTCTGGGCCCTTAGTGATGAAGAATTCCACAGCCAACCCAAAAGTTCTGCCAAAACTGAGTCACTGTATCGAAAGGAATTGGAAGACACAGAA
>NW_006399752.1:46818835-46852882 GCF_000299155.1 Elephantulus edwardii
TCATGCTTGGGAGGGTAGAGGGACGGCGCAGGAGAGGAAGGCCCTCTATGAGGTGGATTGATTCAGTGACTGGGATAATTGGGATGGGAGTATCAGAGACAGTGCGATTGGCGCAGGACAGAGCGGAGTTTAGGGCTGTTGTACATAGGGTCGCTATGAGTCGCAGGCAACTCGACGGCACATAACAACAACAATAACAACAACCCAAAAGTTGTTGTTGTTGTTGTTGTTGTTGTTTTTAATGTGTTTCTGAGTTACCCATGACCAGAGAGACCCTATACACAACGACTCTGAACCCTAACCTATCCTGAATCAAACTCATTGTCTCCGACACACCTACCCCTAATATCCCAGTTACTGTGTCAATCTATCTCATCTGGGGTCTTTCTCTCCTACACTGTCCCTCCACCCTTCTAAGCATGATGTCTCTCTCCAAGGACTAGTTCTCCTGGTAACATGCCCAAAGTAAAGGAGATGGAGTTTCCAAATCCTTGCCTCCAAGGAGCATCCTTAGTTATTGTCCAGATCTCTGATGCATAGCAAGTAATTGTAAAGATCATGGCCTGGATAAGACACACCTTCAGCATTCTGGAGAGGTCCCTTATAGCAGATTTTCCTAATATAAGTGGTTTTTTGATTTCCTGACTGCCAGTGCCAAGAGTGTTGATTGTGGATCTGAGCAAGGTGAAATTGTTAACAATCTCCATGATAGATGGAGAAGAGATTGAGAACCTAAGGGTACACAGTTTTAATTCACCAGCTACTCCACAGAAAGAAAGATGAGCAATTTCTTCCTGTGGGGTTTATCACCTCTGAAAACTCGCTAGGCGGTCAGCTGTGGGTACTTCCAACTCAGCAGTACTCAACAACAATTACAAGTAGTGTTACTGTGAATCACAGTTAGTAGACAGTACCTAGCAACAACCATAATCTTGTTCATTTCTTTTTTAAAAAAAAATTTACTAAAGGTTTACAAATTATATTGGCTTTTCATACAATCATTTCTCAATATTTTATTTCATAACATTAATTACCATTGATTAACAAATTTACTTAATTATAAATCAATGGACTTGTGCATGGCAGAGATCATGAGAATGGTACAGGACGTGGCAATGTTCAGATCTGTTGTTCACAGGGTATCTAGGAGTTATGGTTGATGTGGTGACACCTAACAACAGCAATCAAATTCTCATCGTGTATTGCCTTTTCCTTTCCTTAACAAAAATCTTTGCTGTTGTTTGTTTCCCTTCTACTTTCCTCCTCGAACCTGTTAAGCCTCCAAAGTGATTCTCTGTATAAACCTCTTCCTGGCTTTTTATAATAGTGGTCTAATAGGACTGACTTTGTTTTCATCCAATGATAAATTCTATCACATATTTAAAGAAGAAATATTTTCTTTATCTGACATGTCTTTTTTTTTTTTTCATCAAGTTGTGCACACCTCACTCACATTTGATGATGCCTTTCCCATCACTAAAAATAATAGGTGCTTGGAGCTTTGTTAGTGTACTGAAGGGTTAACAATTTGAATCCACCAGCCACGGGAAGATGGTTTGCTCTGTAAAGATTCACAGAACTTGGTGACCCTACAGGGAGTTTCTCCTGTCCTTTGGAATTACCATGAGTCAGAATTGATTCTACAGCAGTTGCTTCAATTTTTGGTTATTGTCTAGAGAATAATTCTAGAGAATCTGTCTTAGAGCCTGGTCATCATTAACTCACACTGACCTCTGTGTGAATACCTATCGTTCTCTTTTTATAAAAGTAGCATTGTACTTCATTTGTCCTTTTGTGTGTGATTTATTTCATTCAGCATAATATCTTCTTGATATCCCCAGGCTGTCAGATGCTTCACGGACTCTTCCTAATTCTTTATCGTTTCATAGTTTTCCACTGTCTGTGTAAACCACATTTTGTCTGTTCATCCACTGATGGACACTTAGGTTGGTTCTATCATTTCTGGTGTTGCTCTGTCCTGTACCAGCCTCATCATCTCTGCCATGCACAAGGCCATTACTTGTGGAATGCTGCAATGGACAAGTGTGTCTGCATTTACCTAATACACTATTAGATCTCCTGCATATATACCTAGAAATGAGATGCTAGATTCTGAAGTATTTTTATTTCTAGCTTTCTAAAGATTTACCATATAATTTTTGTTTGTTTTGCTTAAAAATATTTTGTTGTGTTTTAGGAGAAAGTTTACACAGAAAATTAGTTTCTCTTTAACAATTGTTTTCTTTTAAGATTCTCACTACTCGGCCAACTGATAGCATGATGATAAAAGGAGAAGAGATTGACATTGTTAATGATTTTACCTTACTCAGCTCCATAGTCAGCACTCTTGGCACCAGCAGTGAGAAAATCAAAAGGCAAATTGCACTGGGAAAGTCGGCTATCATGGACCCCCTCCAGAATGCTGGGGAGCAATGATGTCAGTCTAGAGATTAAGGTGTGCCTGATTCAGGCCATGGTCTTCACAATTACTTGCTGTGCATCAGAAAGTTGGAAAATGACTAAGGATTTCAGAAGACAAATTGATACCACTGAGTTGTGGAGAAGAGTATTGAACATACTATGGACCACCAGGAGAACAAATAGATTTGTCTTAGAGAGGGTGAAATCAAGTTTCTCTTTGGAGGCAAGGATTTTGAAGCTCCATCTCACATATTTTGGGCACGTGGCCAGGAGAGACCAATCCTTGGAGAAGGGCATCATGTTTGGAAGGTTGGAGGGACAATACAGGAGAGGAAGACCCTGGATGAGATAAATTGACATGATAACTGGGGCAATGGAATTAGGTGTGTTGGAGTTAGTGAGACTGGCTCAGGATAGGGCAGGGTTCAGAACTGTTGTACGTGGGGTCACCATGAATCACAGTTGACTTGACAGCACATGACATCAACAACATTTTAGTTTTGAGCAAAGTTTATGGAGAATATTAGTTTTCAACTCAATGATTATATAAATTTGCTTTGTGACATTGTTTGCAGTTCACACAATATAACAGTATCTTTCCCACTTTCTTCCTGAGCTTCCTTCTCCCCTTCCCCTCTTTATCTTCTCAGATTAACCCTCCCAATTAAAACCCACTCTCTGAAAACCCACTGGAGGGTTAGCTATGGGTTAGTTCTTCTCAATGGTACACAACAACCATGAAAGTGAGGGTCAGTGAAAGAGAGGAAGACCAACATCCACAAGATGGATTGACAGTAACAACAGCAATGGGCTTAAGCATGTCAGAGATGGTGAAGATGACACAAGATAGGACAGAGTTAAGCTCTGTTGTTCATAGGATGACTATGAGTCTTACAACAACAACCGTGGAAGAGTTCAAGCCATAGTCTATTCAGTCACCTGCTCTGCATCTAAGAACTGGAAAATGAATAGGGATGACTGGAAAAAAATGGATGTAAGTGAGTTGTGGTGTTGGAGAAGAGTGCTGAATGTTCCATAGACTGTCAAAAAGAACAAACAGATAGGTACTGGAGAAAGTGCAGCCAGGATGCTCATTGGAGGCAGGATGGTGATACTTCATCGCACATACTTTGGACATGAGTTATACTCAACTGGACGACACTTAACAAATGACAATAGTGGAAGCATAATGAAACTTCATCTCACACACTTTGGGCATGTTATTAGGAGAGGCTAGTCCTTGGAAAAGGCCATCATATGTGAAAAAGTCAAGGATCAACAAAGGAGGGGAAGACCCTAAATGAGATAGACTGACACACTGTCTGTAACAATGGGCTCAAGTGTGGCAGAAATGTTGAGGGTGCACAGGTAGGACAGGGTTCAGATCCGTTGTCCACAGGGTGACTATGAGTCGTAATGGACTCAAAGGCACCTAACAACCATAAGTGAGTGGCTTACAATCATGAACATCTTTTCATGTATTTGTTGGCTGCTTCAACATCCTTTTTATGGAAATGTGTCTGTTCACAACCTAGTCCATTTTAAAAATGGAATTGTTTGTCTTATTTTGTTGACACTTGGTAGATAGATAGATAGATAGATAGATAGATAGATAGATAGGTAGATAGATAGATAGGTAGATAGATAGATAGAGATAGACAGATGATAGAAAGATTTATCATTCCCAAAGTGTTTTTCTCTAATTAATTTTAATTCTTGATAAAGTAAATTGGTAAGCATGAGTATTATTTCATTATTACAGGGTCTCAGATATGGAATTTTTCTTCTGCTACTCATGTATTTGAAGATGTATTTGGTGTTCTGCTACGGAAAAAAAAAATCAATGGTCATGGTTTTGGTTACCATGTTTTTGTTCCTATATTCCAGGAAGTACATTTAGCTTTCATTTTAGATAATTTTCTAATGAAGTATGAGTTTGTTTTCTTTCTCTGCAGATGATATTTTGTTTTGTTGCCATTAGTTGTTAAAGAGACCTTTTGTTCACTGAGGAATATATTTGGACCCTTGTTGAAAATCAATAGTGTGTAGGTGGGCGGATGTACTTCTGGAGTCTCAATTCTATCCCATTGGTCTATATATCTGTTGAATAGGTAGAGGCCTGTTTTGATTACTGTGGTTGTGAAAGTATGAAATCTGCTACTTTATTCTTCAAAGTTGCTTTAATTGGGGCCACTCAACTGTTACATATACATTTGATGGTATGTTTTGCCATTTCAGTAAAGAATGTTGTTGAAATTAGCATCAGGATGTCAGTGATTGCCATGGAGTGCTTTGAGATATTGACATTTTCACAATGTTAAGTCTTCCTATCCTGGGGCATGAGATTTTCTTTTTTTCATTCAGTAGATCTCTTTTAGTTTCTTGCTGTACTGTTTTATAATGTTCAATGTATAGGCCTTTTCGATCCTTGATTAGATTTATTCCCAGATACTTTAACTTTTTATAGCAGCTATTTATTATAAATTGTTTTCTTGATTTCTGTTCGGAATTTCTCTGCATGCGTGTAAATGAACCCGCTTATTTTTGAGTGTTGGTCTTTGTACCTTGCCACTTCACTTCCTCCTTCTATTAGATCTAGTAGGTTTTTTTTTTAGAATTACTGAGATTTTCCCCTTCATATCACAGGATGATCATTTGTGACTAGAGTGTGTCTGACTGTTTTCTTCCTATTTGAATAATCTTTCTTCCCCTCTCTTGCCTTTAATTTCCTAATGACAAAAGAAAAATTACTCTCGGGATTCTTTGTGAGCACAGGTTTCCTTCAAGATCAAGTTCTGAGTGAAAAATGAACGGTTTTTGGCAATCAGGCAGGAACAGATGTGATAGATCCCGCTTCCAATGAGTCCTAGCTCTGTGCTGTTTGATGAATTCTTCCAAAGAGGAAAATCAGTGAAGTCTGGAAGTCACATGTTGGTAGAAATCAGGACAATTATTCCATCATTTGTGAGCAGTGGTTTTCAATGTGTGGTTCACCAGGGAGCTTGTGAGAAATGCACTCTTGGGCAGAAACCCTGAGGGGCAGAAATCTGTATGTGTTTAAGGGGCTTCTAATGGTTTGCTAGTCATGCTATTTGTGTCATGGCCACATACACCTTACTCTCTTGGGTGTGATATGTAAAAAATGGGACCCTTCTAGAACACAGGGAACATCCTGTTGACCACATTGGCCCAATTCTCAATCTATCTTGGAGGTGACATAGGACAGAGTAACATTTCCTTTTGTACAGTGTCTCTGTGAGTGTCAGCTGACACCACGACACCAAAGTTAACAGCATTAGAGGTAATTATCCTTGATAGTGTGGATGGTCTGCATTCAAACAGCTGGAAACTTTAAAAACAAAAACAGAGGTTTCACAAATCTAACAAAAAGATCGTGTGTAAGGTTCCAGTTTGTTGGGCTGTCCTGTAGATACCAGATTTAAGATTGCATGAGCCAATGTCTTCGAGGTCTTCTCTCTTTCTCTTCAAATTCACTCATTTTTGCTCTTTTTTTTTTAGAAATGAATTGTCTTCTCAATATTGTTTTGACTGTATGGTTGTTGTTAGAAGCCTTTGAATTAACTACAACTTGCAGTGACCCTACGAACAATAGATCAGAGCCTTACCCTACCTTGGACAATCCTCATGACCTCTGATATATTCCAGCCTATCATTACAGTCATTGTGTTAATCTACCTTGTTAAAGGTCTCTTTCTCTGATCCTTCACTATTGCTACCGTAAGCTCTTTATCCAAGAACTAGCCCTTCCTGACTGCATACTGAAAGTAGGTGAGTGCAAGTTTCACCATCCTTGACTTTAACAAGTATCCTGGTTGTACTTCCTCCAAGACAGAGTTGTTTGTTCTTTTGGCACTCCATGGGATATTCAGTACTCTTCTCCAACACCACACCTCAAAGGCATTTCTTCATCTTCTGCCATCCTTATTCATTGTCCAAGTTTCAGATTCATACAAAACAACTGAAAATATGATGGCTTGGATTAGGCACCCTTTAATCTTTAAACTGACTTCCTCACTTTTTAGCACTTTGGAGAGGTCCTCGGCAGCGTATTTCTCCAATGAAACAAGTCTTTTGATTTCTTGACTGTTGTTATTGTGGACACATGTAAAACGAAATAGTTGACAACTTCAATCTTTTTTCCATCTCTCATAATATTGTCTAATGGTCCAATGGTGAAGTGTTTTTTTTTCATTGATGATAAGATGTAGTTCATATTGAAGGCAATACCTTTGATCTTCTACAGGAAGTGCTTCAAGTCTTCTTCACTTTCTACAAGCAAGGTTGTGTCATCTACATATTGGAAAATGTTGATGAGTCTTCCTTCAATTATGATGACACCTTCTTCTTATAGACCATTTTCTAGAATGAATTACTCCACATACAGTTTGAATAGGTATGGGAAAAAGATATAACATTGATGTACACTTTTTCAATGTTAAACCATGCATTGTTCCCTTGATCTGTTCAAATAACTGCTTCTTGGTCTACGTATTGGTTTCACATGAGCACAGTGAAGTGTTCTGGTATTCCCATTCTTCTCAAGGTTAGATATAATTTGTTATGATCCACATTGTAAAATGCCTTTGCAGAGCAAGATCCATCTGACATCAGCAATGATATTTTTAATGCCACAGCTTTGACTGTAGACTATAGATTCTATAGTGTAATTCTTCCACTGTTATTAATTTCTATAGTCTATTAGTTTAGCTTTGATCCCCTCCCCTTTTTTATCCTTGAAAGATATTTAGAAGAGTGTTTTTAATTTTCTAAGTTGTTTAATTTCTTAAGTTGCTTTTTATTAACCATAATTATTGTCAAATAAAGTGGTTTTATGAATTCCTTTATCTTTGTCTATTTGAATGCTTTGTGTGTTTAAAACTATATATATTAGGGCAATAAAGGTTCAAAGCTTTTATGACATCTTAGTGGGATATATCATTTATGTACATATTAGAATCTTCTTTTTTTTCCTCCTAATTCTAGAGACTAAGGTGCAACTGATTTAAGTCATGGTCTCCATAGTAATGTGTTACACATCTGAGAGGTAGACAATGACTGAGGATGACAAAAGAAGAATTGATGCCTTTGAGTTGTGTTGCTGGAGAAGAGACTTGAACATACTATGGACTGCTAAGAGAGCAAACAAGTCAGTTTTGGAGAGAGTGAAACCAGGCTATTCCTTAGAGGCAAGGATTTTAAAGCTCCATCTCACATACTTTAGGTATGTTGCCAGGAGGGACTAGTCCTTAAAGAATGACATCATGCTTAGAAGAATGGAGGGATAATGCAAGGGAGGAAGACCCTGGATGAGATGGATTGACTCAGTGACTCGAGTAATGGGGGTTAAGGATGTCAGAGACAATGAAGTTGGCTCAAGATACAGTAGAGTTCAGAGATGTTGTGCATAGTGTTGCTATGACTCTCCAGTGACTTGATAGTACGTTACAACAACAGCATAACAACTGCTAACCAAACGGTTGGCAGTTTGGGTCAATTAGTCGCTATCTATCAGTCTCCTCCCATGAAGGTTCACAACCTCATAAAACCAATAGAGGGTTTCCATGAATTAGAATTGATTGCACCACAGTTAAGCTTAGTTTCAGTTGTAGATGTTGTACTGCCAGATTTGCTTTTTCTTTTTCTATTTTCCTATCTTTGTTGTCAACCTGTTCTTCTCCTTTTGTTTTAAGTAGAAATCTTTAAAATAGCATATGAATGAATTTGTAAAGCTTCTTACTATTTATGATTGTATTTACTGATACATATTTTTGTCATCTTATTTTGCTTTCTTTTATTACCCTTCCTTTTTTGTGTCTTCATTTTACTGTTTTATCCTTAGCTGAATTAACTATTTCCTTTTCTAATTTTTATCATTAATGTTTTAAAAATCATATATTCTGTTTCTACTCTTCTTTTTAAAAAAATAATAGTCAACATCACGATAAGTGGAGAAAAGATCGATATTATAAATTATTTTCTTTTACTTGGATTCACAATCAATGCCAAAGTTAATAGCTATCAAGGGATGCATTGCTCAAAGAGGGATTAGGGAAGGGTGAGGGGCAGTGGGGATGGGGTGAGGGTGGGGAGAAAATGTGCAACAATGGACAAATAAAAGAGGAAAAAGACCAACAAAAGACTATTGCGTTTGAAAAAAAAATCTACTATCAAGGATATCCTCAAAGTGCTAAAGAGTAAAGCTGTTTGCTTGAAGAGAAAAGTGTGTCTGCTCCAAGCCATAGTATTTTCAGTTGCTTTGTATATATCTAACAGTTGGACAATAAGTAAAGGTGAGTGAAGAAGAATAGAAGCCACTGAATTATGGTGGCCAAGAATACTGAGTATTCTATCTCATGGAATGTCAAAAGAACAAGCGAGTCTATCTTGGAGGAAGTGTAGCTAGGATATTCCTAAGAGGCAAAGATGGTGAAACTTTTTCTCATGTACTTTGCATATGTTATCTGGAGACACCAATTTTTAGAAAAAGACCTCATGCTGGGAATGGGGGAGGTTCAGAGAAAGAGAGGAAGACCCTCAACAAGATGGGTTGATACAATGGCTATGACAACAGGCTTGAGTATATCCGAGAGGCATGGAGCAGGACAGGACAAGTCTTAGATCTTTTGATCACCAGGAGTTATAGTTGACTTGATGACACCCAACAACATCAATCTTTGGTCTGTGTATAGAATATTACAGCAATTTTTTCTTGCTGTATTTATTGTCCTAAGCTTTCTAGATATTTATATTTACTGGATGCTGAGTATTAGGACCTTGTCTTGGCTGCTTGGTTAAACTGGCTTTTGTCTCAGAGTCTGTATGTCCTCCATGGCAAGTACTTGTTTTCTGAGCATGAAGACCAGCCTTCATTGTAGTGGCCACAGGGCAGATGTACATTACCTGTTTCTCCTGCCATGAGGTAAAGGTCCTTGTCAAAAGGCAAGGTCTGGTCTGGTCTGGTCACCTTGCCTGTCTGAATCTTCTTCATCTTCACTCTTCTTTCTGTCTTGGTGCTTTTTTTTTGAAGGTTTTGCTAGGAGCAGTGATGCCTCTCATCATTGGCGCAGATTAAAGAGCAAAGATGTCAGTTTAAAGACTAACTAAAGTGCACTTGACCCACACCCTCATATTTTAATTGCTTCATGTGTATGTGATAGTTGCACAATATATAAGGAAACCGGAAGAATTGTTGCCTTTCAATTTTGGTGCTATCGAAGAGTATACCATGGACTGCTGAAAGAACAAACAAAATGTCTTAGAAGAAGTGCAGCCAGGGTGCTTCTTCCAGGCAAAGATAATGAAATCTTGCCTCATTTATTTCGGGCATGTTGTCAGGAGATGCCGATCCTTGGGAAGAGACATCATGCTTGGAAAAGCAGAGAGTCAGTGAGAGAGGAAGGTCTTCTATGAGACGAGCTGAAAAGTAACTGCTGCAGTGGGCTTGAGGTCAAGAGGAGGGCGAAGGGTAGGGCAGGGTGTCAATCTGCTGTCCATAGGGTCACTATGTGTTGTAGTGATGCACTTAGTATTCAACAGCACGTAACATGGTACAGACAGATCGTTTCACAGGGGTGTTAGCTAACTTGTTAATCGGGATCCTGCCGTTTGATAGTTGTACTTTTTGCCCTACTCTTCTTTTTTTTGCTGTTATAAACAGTGCAGCAATAAATTTCTTGTAGCTGAATATTGTTGTTAGCTGCCATTAAGTTGAACTTGGATCAAGATCACCTCCAGTTCATAGCAATTCTTGCACAATAGAGCAAAACACTTCCAAGTCAGTCCCACTATCACTGTTGTGACACATACATACGGTTTGCATCGACTGGCATTTGGATGTAGATGGACACTAGGTTTGTCTCCCAAGATAGGGACTGAAATGTGTTCAAACTGCCAACATTTAGGTTAGTAGATGAGACTCAACCATTCATCTCATCCAAGGAATGTAGTAAATACCTACACATATAGACGTATGTATATCTCCTACGTCAATCACCGCGGAGGGAGAGGGAGCTGCCTGTGGAGTTGGCAGCACTGTCGAGCGTCGGTTGCTCTGCTGCCTCTTCATTTTCTCAGGCAGTTAGGAATTATGTGCTGTGTGGCAATCTATTTCAATATTCTAGGGGTTCTGAACTTTGACTGCACATTAAAATCATCTTGGGATGTGTTTTAAAAATACTGCTGTCCGGTTCCACTCCAGAGCTGCTAAATCAGACTCTCTTTGGGGCAGGACTCACACCACAGTGTTTTTCAACGCTTCCCCCGCTATTCTAATGTGCTACCAGATTTAAGCAAAACTAATCCAGAAATGGAATCCTTACCACTGTCTTTGTTCTGTTTAGATTTGTTTGGGGATTTCAGATTCTTTTTTCTTTCATTTCATTTTTGAGTCTGTTTCCATTAATATCATGGCATAAAAACAAAATGTATGATTGACAAAAATTTTGTTATCAAAATTTCTGCGAGTGAAAAAGAACTTTTTATTCTGAATATAAAATATAAAACTTTTTATTCACTTCTCTTAAGAAATTCACTGAAACAATTCTAATAGAGCCATTTTTTAGTAGGAATATAACACTTGTGGAGCCTTGAGATAAAGCATCAGGGCAGACACTTAGGGGTAAAATTATTCAAAATGGACAGGGCATTGAAAAACTTTTGTCCTTGCTAAATTGCCCACTGCAATTCCCTCGGGCAATGTGAGCATAAGTCTCCTGCTTCCTAGCCTGGCTGTTCCCCCTTTCTTAATAAGAAAAATATGTCATTAGCAAAATCCTGATGGTGTAAGGAGTATTTAGAAGAAGGTTAAAATCACTTAACATTCCACCATGCAGATCTTAACATGCTGGTTCTTAACATGCTGGTGACCCACCAACGCCTGCCACACAGAATTTGACCACAAGTAGATGGCCCACTTCCTGTCAAAAGAGTTTTCACTGAATGTAGGTGACCCACTATCTGCTGTCAGGCAGACTCTGTGAAATGCATGTAACCCACCACCTCATGCCACACAAACTTTTATCGTAGGTATATGACCCACCAGTGCTGTCACGTGGGCACTTCATCCTCCTCCAGGCCACTCTCCAAGTGACCGTCTGACACTGCTTTGACCCGTTACCCTCCCCTCCTTCAGCACTTTGGCTTCCTGAGGTGGCAGCGGCTGTGGAGTCGGTCACTCGGGATGGAGCGCAAAGCTAGTGACCCCACGTCCAGCAGAACCGGAGCTGCCCAGCCCTGCGCCATCCCCACAATGGAGTTTGGAGTTAGCTGTTGTGACCCACAGGGTACTCTGCTTTTTAAAAGAACTATTGTGATTTATGTGTAGGTTTGGAATGCACATTCATCAGTTTGTACATCAAATGACATTCGTTGTCTTCCCACCTCGTGCAGTACTCTTCCATTCCCATCGCAGGTCCCTGGTTTCCTGTTGTCTAGATCAAAATGTTGGAAGCATGAGTGGCATCCACTTCCTAAACAGCATGCCTCTGGAAACCCTATGAACTTTGAGAAGTGCCGATAGTTGTAGAGGGGCTTCCAGCCCTTTGTTCATAGGGTCGCTATGAGTCGTGCTCAACTCGATGGCAATCCACAATAACAACAGATCAATATAGAGATATAGAGCTAGATATATTTTTGTGTTCTCAGTGGCACTTTACACAGCCAGTTAGGTTTCTACTTAACAATTCCAACATTATTTATTAAATTATGATTTAAACTGAGTTCTGGTGGCCTAGTGGGTAAGAAGTTGCTCTGTCTACCCAAAGGCGCAAGTTCAAACCCACCAGTTGCTTCTTGGGTGGAAGATGGGCAATCTCCTCCTGTGTGATTTGCTGTGGTTAGGTGCCATCAAGTCGACTATGACTCTTAACAACCTTCCGAACCGTGGATCTGAACCCTGCCCTATCTTGTGTCATCCTCATCATCTTAGAAAATATTCCAGCCTATTATTACAGCCGCTTTGTGAATCTATCTTGCTGAAGGTCTTTTGCTGAACCTCCATCTTTCCAGGCATGAGCCTTTTCTCACAACATGCCCAAAGTACATGAGCCCAAATTTCCCCATCCTTGCCTCTGAGGAGCACCCTAGTACACTTTCTCCAAGGTTTATTTGTTGGTTCTTTTGGGAGTTCATGGGGTGGTCAGTACTGTTCTTCAGAACCACAACCCAAAGGCATCAATTCTTCTTCTGCCTTCTTCACTGTCCAGCTCTCAGCAGCACAGCAAGTGAGAGAAAAGACTGTGGATTGAATCAAATGCATCTTAGTTTTAAACTGATTCACTGGACGGTCAGCTATGAGTCTGTTCCAACAAGACGGTACATAATAACAGCTATTTAGTGACATCAGTTACCTCCCACCCCCCAAGTATCTGCATTCTCATTCTGCGTGTTCTCTTTCCAGTAATCCAATGCCCTGTCCTCTTACTCTTCTGTTCTTGCTCTAGAGTAATTGCTGACGCTGACCCACAGGATCTTTGATGACAGGTTTTTAGGAGTAGTAGATCTCCAGGCCTTTTCTCGTGGTCTATCCTGCTCAGCCCCATAATAACTCATATGACTCCACCAATAACAAGTGCCTGCTCATGAGGTGCTTTGGCCAGGAATCTCCTGAGAGAGAGGTGAGAAGTCTACCACGGCTCCCACGATAAGAGGTAGGTCACTTGTCAAGTCATTGACTTGCCAAGAAAACAAAGGTAAAACTATCTCAGCTATTTTCATGAGCATGCCATGGCTGGGAAAATGCCTCATGGGCTTCCAGCTGCCCTTTGGAAATGTTCTGCTAACACAGTCCAGGTGAGTTTGTCAGGGACCTGCTATGGTTACTGCCTCAGAGCGCTAGCTTTAATCCACTGCCCAGGGTATATCAGGTGGGCGGTTCTAGTGCTACCTTCAAGGCACTGGGCTGGGAGTGCATCACACACTGTTAACTCGCAGCAGGATGGGGCATGAGTGCATTCAAACTCCTTCAGTCCTCCTGGGCACTGGGCATACTCGGTTATAGAGGTGTGTCAAAGCCCTGATGCACATGTTTATGTCTGGTCCCCAGGCAACCTGAAATTCCTCCTGCAATTTTGAAACAAAGTCCTATGGATTTTTCCATATGGGTTGGACACATCGGGATGGAGTCAGCCTTCATGCTCCACTTCCTTGTTTTAAATACTGTGGATTCTGGAAATTCATTCACACTCAGATTCAAAACCCAATGAGAGCCTTCGGACCAATTCTATTTCCATTTATTTTGCTGTTTCTCTTTATTAAGTGCAAGAGGCTGAGTAATGGCCGTAAAAGCACTCTGGTGACAGTCTGTAGGGCATTGCACTACTAACCCAAAGGTCAAATCTCTTGGGCAGTTTAAAGCCACCAGCAGCTCCACAGGAGAAAGATGCTTCCCATTTAATTTACCGTCTTCAGAAACCCCCTGGAGAGTCAGCTCTGAGCTGGTTCTAAGTCGACTGCAGTGAGTTTTTGAGTGAGAGTGCTATCAGGCCCTAATCACTGCAATAATCAAACACAGCAATGATCATGGGATAGGACAGTGCAGCACCAAGCATTATCTTGTTCTGCCGGGCAGGATGTTGCCGTGCGTTGAGACAAACTCAACCAGAGCTAACAACAACCAGTGGAACCGAGAAATGTCATTGAATAGGAAAAAACAAAATTTTCAGATTGGATTAAATGAAGAATCTTGAGATGATTATCCTTGGATTACTAGGGTGGACCCTGGCTCACCAATGCAATCCCTTAGGAGAAGCAGAGGAAGATTTGATACAGACAGAAGAGGAAAAGAGATTGGAACGATGTATGCATAAGCCAAGGAATTCTGGGAATTACCAAAAGCTAGAAGAGACAAGACTCAGGCTTCCCCTCAGAAATCCTCAGGGGGAACATGGCCCTGGTGATACCTTAGTTATGATCCAGTGAGTGTTTGAAGTTCTAGCCTCCAGAGTTGTGAGGGGTTATATGTGTGTTGCTTCAAGTCATCATATCTGTGATCTTTTGTTACAGCAGCTATAAGAAATGAATAGATTTCGTTTCATGTCCAGCTAAAGAACTGATGATATACTTACTCATCCAACAATCGGCTGCCACAATGCGCTCAAGCATGAGGGGGAGCATGAGAATGGCCCAGGACAGGGCAAAGTTCAGATCTGCTGTTCATAGTGTTACCACAAGTTAGAGTCAACTCGATGGCACCCGGGAGCAACAACATCACACAACAAATAAGTATTGTGGGGCAGAGACATTAGAACTAGGAAGGAAAGATGGTCTGCAACCCCCAACCACCACTGTATTTAAAATGGTCAAAAAAAATTTGTTTTCTTATTGTTTTTTCCCCTGATTTTATTTTTTTCTCAGTATTTATTTATTTTTTTAAAGTGTATTATAGTTTTCCTTTTTTTGTTTTATTTAAATTTATTAATTTCAGTAAAAATTTACAGAGACTTTGGATTTCCATTCATTCATTGTTACACTTTTCTCACCTCCCAACCTTCCCCCATAGTACACTACCCTCTTGGAAAAGTAAAAGAAAAATTCTTTTATTGTTTTACAAACCCTCCCCCAGGTCCACTCCACCATGCAGCCTTTGCTCTAGACTCCTGTCATGACAAAAATAACTAATCACATATCCCTTTTAAACAGTTTTCTCCCTCATCTGTTTCAATGCAGTATACATTATTGAACCCATCTTTCTCAGTCTCTCCCCAACCCCGACGTCAGTCCTGTTTTACAACAGTGGCGCCATGCAGTATTTGTCTTTTTGTGACGGAGATACTTCACTCAGCATAATGTCCTCCAGAGTCACCCATTTTGAATAATATTGCATGAGTTCCTTGTTTTTCAATGTAGCATAGTATTCCATTGTGTGAATATATCACAGCTTCTCTATCCATTCATTTGTTTGTTGATGGGCACTTAGGTTATTTCCAACTCCTTGCTATTGTGAACAAAGCTGCAATAAACATGGGTATGCATCAAAAATATGTTTTAAGTTAGGCTTTGAAGGAGATCGAAGGCCTCAAGCAATGCAAGTCTTAATGGTCAAAGTTTCTACTCTATAAGCGACCTTGAGGACAGCATTGAGAAGGAAGCAAATTTAATGCCGTGAAGTGCAAGTCCATCCTTCCCTTTTTAAAAGTGAATTTGATTACTTAGTTGAGAATTGAATTGCCTGTACATAGTCCTTCATTCTAGCACTGTTCACCATAACCAAAAGATGGAAGCAACCCATCTGTCCATCAACAATCAGATCAACACAGTGCGGTAAATATACAATGTGAACATTCCGCTGTAAAGGTAAAGGACTTAGGATACATACTACAATACGAGTGAACCTTGAAGATATTCTGCTGGGTAAAGTCAAGTCCAACACAAAAGGCCAAATATAGTACAATCCATTGAACAATCCTACTTAGGTGAACTATCTAGACTAAGCAAATGCATAGAGACAGAAAGTAGATCCAAATTTACCAGGGCCTGAGGGAAGAGGAAGGTGGGAATTGCTGCTTGATGGGTACAGAGTTGGTTTGAAGTGGTGACAAAGATTTAGACATAAACAGTGGTGATTTGCATAATATTGTGAATTTAATGAGGTTCTTGAATACTTAAAAATGGTTAAGTAGAAATTATATATATATATTTTTTACCAATACTAAAAAAAAAAAAAATCCATGAGGAAGAGAATTCCAGGCTGGGGGGCAAAAATCTGGATAAAAGAAAGCTTGTGGAAAATAAGAAGCCAAACTAATTAAAACTATTTGCTACTTAACTATGCTGCTATACAGACTATCAAAAAACAAAACAAGACAAAAACAACAACTCAAAAGGAAAACTACCCAGCAAACAGAATTCTCATTTTAGTGACATTGTATCAGTGGCAAGCCTCACCCAGTGGAAGTTCTGTTGAGTTCTTTCAATTATTTTTTCCTAGGAGAAAAAAAAAATACACATACACATATCATCCATAATGCATGATGACAGGAAAAACAATACAGAGAGCAATAATTGGTCTTGGTTGCTTAGGCAAACGTGAGGGAATAATGAATTAGTTTCATAGAAGACGTTGTATCAGGTTGACTGTATATTTTGTTAGCTTTCACCATCATTTTGTAAACTGAGGTTTTGGGTCCTGTTTCTAAGCAGCTGCTTGTATTTGGGGGTTTGAGATAGACTGCAGGCCCCTGCCTGGGATTGAACTGAGGAAAGTGGCTGAAGAGAATGGTGTGGGTTGAATACTTTGAGCTGGTGAGTTGGCCTTTGGAAAGCTGATTCTAAGGTCGGGAGGAGAATGTGAAAAATATTGAGCCCCAGAGAGCTTAGACCTGCAGAAATGAGATTTCTGGAGCCCTGGTTCCTTAAATGATGTTAGGATGCCTGTGCCCAGCAATTTGAAGGTAATAAAACTCTGATTCAATTCCACAAATGGAGACAACTGAACGTCAGTAGAGGCTGGTAATGAAGAGCTTGGGCTTGGAGTGAGCAGAGCTGGCTTGAGTCCCGTCAATTTCCTCTGTCTCTGACTCTGTCCTCCTCTTTCGTCCCTGTAATGGACCAGCCACTCCTTCCATGAAACTCCTCTCCACCTGGAACTTCAGTTAGTGACCTTATTTGGAAAAAAGAGTCTCTTCTGAGGCTGTAAATCACCTGAGGAGAGATTTCCCATCTACTGGTGGATTTGAACTCAGACAGGCACCACTTTAGGTTAGCAGCAAAGCTTCCTATGACCTGGGCCACCAGGGCTCCCTTCTCAGAGTATAAACTAAGTCATTGCCATTGAATGAGAACCAACTCTTAGGTGATCCTCCAGCAGGGTTTTGAAGGCTGTAACTAGAACAAGAGGAGATTACCCAACTGTTCTTGCAGAGAAGTTGGTGGAGTTGAACTGCCTGCCTTTACTTTGGTTGTACAACTCTTTACGCAGTTGGTCACCAGAGCTCCAAACTCAATGTATAGAAGTTTCTATTAATACTAATAACAAAAAGGAGGAGCTGATAGACTAGCAAGCAGCAGCTCCCAAGTCTCTGTTGTCTTATAAACAGTGTGTTGAGCATTTTCCAGTCTGTCATATTGGTAGAAGCGTCTAAGGCCTTTAGTACTTCCTGTGTCACTGCCCTTGAATCTGGTGTTAAGCACCGCGCCCCCCCTCACCCCCCCAAAAAAAGCTTCTTGCTTCCTTCTTGACTTGGAAGAGGTCTGCTATATGACTACAGAAAAAAATCTCTTTCCAGAGGAAGGGAGTCTCTGGCCCATTGCAAGACTCTTCTCCACTGCACATTCTCTTGGTCAAAAAGCATTTCTGAAGCCCTTTGTGTACGTGTACCAGAAGGTGGTTTTGTCTCTGCATGAAAAGTTGAGCAAGGCTGACACCTGAGGCCAAACGAAAACCCAGAAATGTGCCCAGGAGCAACCCAAAAGGTTGGCAGTTTGAACCTACCCAGTTTACTTCTCAGGAGAAAGGCCTAGTGATTGGCTCCTTTTAAGTTTAGAGCCAGGAAAATCCCATGTTGTTGTTAGGTGCTGTTGAGTTGAGTATGACTCATAGTGACCCTACGAACAAAAGATCTGAACTTTGTTCCATCCTGTGCCGTGCTTGCACTACCTGACACACAAAAACCCATTGCAGCTGTCACCGTGTCAGTCCACCTGGTTGAGGGTGTTCCTCTCCTTCACCAACCCTCCACCCTTCCCAACATCATGTCCTTCTCCAAGGAATAGCACTTCCTAGCAACATGTCCAAAGTATATGAGGTGAAGCCTCATCATTCCTGCCTCCAAAGAGCACTCCGGCTGCACCCTCTCTGAGATATATCTGTTCATTCTCTTGGCCATCCATGGGATGTTCAGTGTTTTTCTCCACCACAGCTCAAAGGTGTCAATTTTTTTCTGTCATCTTTATTCATTGTCTAAGTCTTAAAAGTTTAGCTAGTAATTTGAAAGGCTATGGCCTGAATCAGATGCACCTTAGTCCTCAAACTGACATCACTACTTCTCAATAATTTGGAACGGTCCCTAACTGCAGATTTTCCTAGTGCAATGCATCTCTTTATTTCCTGACTGCTCGTACCAAGGTGTTAATTGTGGATTCAAGCAAGATGAAGTTGACAGTTTCAATCTCCTCTCCATCCATCATGACACTGCCTATTGGTCCAGTGGTAAGAATCTTTCTTTTCTTGCTATTGAGAAACAATCCATACTGAAGGCTTCATTCCTTGATCTTCTGCAACAAGTGCTTCAAGACCTCTTCACTTTCAGCAAGTAAGGTTATATCATCTGCATAACACAGGTTATTAATGAATCTTCCTCCAATGCTGATGCCACTCTCGTCTTCACAGAGTCCAGTTTTTCAGATAATTTTCTCAGCATATAGACTGAACAGATATGGAGAGAGAATACACCCTGATGTACCCCTTTCTCTATTCCAAACCATGCAGTGCTCCCCTGCTCCATTTGCATTAACAGCCTGCTGGTCCAGGCATAGGTTTCTTATGAGCACAATCAAGTGCTCTGGAAATTTCCGTTCTTCTCGGTGTCAGCCACAATTTGTCATGATCAACACCGTTAAACGCTTTTGCATAGTCAATAAAGTGCAAATAGACATTCTTCTGTTATTCCTTAGTTTCAGCCAGGATCTATCTGACATCAGCTATGATATCCCTGGTGTCATGGCCTCTTCTAAATCCTGCTTGAACTTCTGGCAGTTCCTTATCTATGCACTATTCCAGATGTTTATGAATGATCTTCAGCTGTATTTTGCTTGCATGGGATATCAATGATATTGTTTGATAATTTCCACATTCAGTTGAATCACCTTTCTTGGGAATGGGAACAAATATGGGCCTCTTCCAATCTGTTGGCCAGACAGCCGTCCTTCAAATTTCCTGGCATAGACTGGTGAGTGCTTCCAGGGCTGCATCTGTTAATTGAAACAAGTCAGTTGGTATCTCATCAATTCCTGTAAATTGATAAATAAACTGTATCTGATCTTGTTTACAATCAGCTTGGGTAGGAAGCCTCTTGTGAAGGCAAACAGGATCTGGTGGGTGGGCCTTTGTATTTAAAAGTGGGTCTGGTCCTACCTGTGAGTGAGCCTTTAGCTTGTGGTAGTAGGATCCTGGCGGGTGTTTGTGATTTACTTGAAAGCCGGAGGTAAATGATTTGGGGAAAATCCCATGAATCAGTTCTGTTTGGTCACATGGGGTCTAAAGGAGTTGAAATCAACTTGAGCACAGAAAACAACAGTGATTCGTCTTTTCTTTAAGGCTTTATTATGTTGGTTCACCATGAGTTTGAGTCTTAAAAATACTGCCTGAGGCGAGTACTTGTTTTATTCCCCTTTAAATTGTGGCATCTCTTTAAATATTGCTCTCAAGTCTTCACTTCCCTCATCCTTAGATTCGTTCCAGTCTGGAGGTCCACAGTTGTAGAAATTTTATCTAGTGCTTTTGAATGCGAGTGTTCTGATGGCCTAACAGGTAGGGAATTGCTCCGTCAACCCAAAGGCAGGCACTTTGAATCCATCATTTGCTCTCAGGGAGAAAGATGAGCAATCTCCTTGTGCAATTTACAGCCTTTAACAACCGCTGGAGGGTCAACTAGGAGTCCATTCCCACTCAACAGCAATAAGTGAGTTTTGAATAAACTCTGTGAGCATCAAATCCAATAGCATCTATAGAGAAAATCACCAGCTGATTAGTTAGGATTCAGTAGCAGGAAAGGAAAGGCACCCCCAGCCTTTCAAACACCCACGTCCAAGTGACTCCCTTGGCTGCCAATAGCTTCTTCCAAGTGTGAAAGAATAAACTAATTTCATACCTATTCAGTCCAGTAGGACCCATTGTCCCACCTCTACCTCTGTGATAAGAGGCAAGAATGGTTTGTTTGCCGCTGCTTAGCAACAAGAAAAACAGCACAGAGCATGGGAGCCTGGCCTCACTGGCTGATAGAGATCTGTGTCTAAAGTCCTTGTTTGCATTTCCAAGTCAACAACCATCCCGGTTCTCCATTAGTGTTCATTAAGGTGCTTTATGGCTGGACGATGTCCAATCTCCATTCGGTGATTTGAATGTGTTGTCCTCCTCCGACAAGAAATCTTTAGCCATAAAAACCCTCTACTGATTTACTCCACTCATTTCCCCCCCACAGGCTGGGAAACCATAGTCACCAGCCACGGTTCTCTCACCCCACAGAACAAGGCCTCTGTTGAAGGTTCTGGAAGTGTGGGGAGGAGAGGAAGGCTCCCGTTCTTCGGGGCTGGCGTCCTTCCACACCAGCTGAAAGTAGGCCAGTGGAGCACAAGTCCATTATGTGAAGGAGCCCTCGCTCTTCAGTGTACAGGGAGGCCCATCCTGTGTTCCTGACTCCACCACTCAGGCCCAGAAAGGGCCGTGGTCCAAGAACCCTGTGTCAGATTGAGCGAGGAGTCCCTGCCTGCCTGGCTGGGGCATAGCTCACACAGTGGCCTCCGTGTCCTGGTAGAAAGTTCCAGCCTGCTTCAAAGAGCCACCCTTGGATGCGATTTCCCAGGTGTTGACGCAGCCAGGCGGCTGAAAGGCTGCCAGGCCCGGCTGAGGAGTAGGCCTGGCAGCCTTACGTAACCTTCCTTTTCTCCCCAGTTCTCGGGAGCTAGGTCAACTCTGAAAGTAAAACCACAAAACAGCTTCAAGCAATTAATAAGGATGTTGTTCTCCTTTTGAGGCCCCATTCCGAAACGCCCTTCTCCTCTCAGCACTTTCCACAGGGAAGAGTGGTGTCTGGCAGCCATCATCTTTTCTCTTAGTCTCTGCTGGGAGTTTCTTAGGGTCAAGCTGGATAACAAGCCTGCTTACACCCCCTAGTGGACACAGGCAACTAAGACCGTTCAAAGTTGTGTCTGGGCGAGCGAGGCTGGATGCAGCAAGAGAAATGGTGGAGATTTACCTGAGTGATTCCAAGGAGCACAGGGAATCAAACTAAAGGCCTCGCCTCTCTGGTAGTTCAAATCAGCAGCTCAGCAGCAGAAAGATGGACAATCTCTTCCCCTGCAGTTCAGAGCTTCAGAAACCAAATCGGGGTTCACAGCTTCAGAAACCAAAAGGAGTCTGGGTTATAAGGTGGTCCACTCAGTGGCTATGTTTTGAGGGTTTTTTTCCCTTAGTTGCAGTGAACTTGATGCCGACAACCCTATAAGTGGTCCATTGAATGTTCATGGCAGTGACCTTTTTAAGTCCAGGACCCTTTGGGTGAGCTGAAGCCAGTAACCTTATGGTCTTCAGGAGAGGTCACCTAAGCCTTTCCTATTTGTCATTGTGTCTCAAGGGCTTAGCACAGCACCAGCATAGTTTCTGGTATGGAGTAGATGATTAAATAGTCAGAGAATACAATAATAACTGGAGGGAGAGAGATGTCTGCATGACTGGATGGATGGACAGATGGATGAGTTTTTGAGATGGAAGTTCATTTCTTGTTCATCATCGACTAGATAAAGCCTGTGAATTGGTGTGAACAGGCATAGATGAGGTAGCAATAGCTTGACCATGGATCCAAGAGGATAAGCCAAGAGAACAATTTTATTTCCAGGAAGCTGAGCTTTGTCTTTTCAAAACTGCTTAAGGTGAATGTTGAGAATTCCACTCCCAAATTGTTATCTAAAAAAGAAAAATTCAAATATGATTTTAAGGGTCTGAATGGGGTAATCAGACTATGAGTAGAAGAATGACAGAGTTTACTCATTTCCACTGCATGCCTTGTCTTTCTCCACCCTTGTATGTGTTCACAAGCTGTTCTAGCACACTACACACAGCAACCCAATTGCAATGCAGTATGTCGCTTTGTCATGTTGTTGTTAGGTGCCATTGAGTCAAGTGTGACTCATAGTGACCCTATGAACAACAGATCTGAACCCTGTCCTATCCGTGCCATCCTCACAATCTCTGACACACTCAAGCTCATTACCATAGTCATTGTCAATCCACCTGGTTGAGGATCTTCTTCTCCTTCACTGTCCCTCCACCTTCCCAAGCATGATGTCTCTCTCCAAGGAATAGCTTCTCCTAACAACATTCACAAAGTATGTGAGATGAAACTTCATCATCTTTGCCTCCAAGGAACACTCTAGCTGCACCCTCTACAAAGTATTTCTGTTCTTTTGGCCGTCCATGGTATACCCATCACTCTTCTCCAATACCACAGATCAAAGGCATCAGTTCTTCATCTGTCATCTTTAGTCATTCATGACCCAGCTCTCAGATGCATAATAAATGATTGAAAAGACCATAGCCTGAATTAGGCACACCTTAGTACTCAAACTAACATCATTGCTCCCTAATAATTTGAAGAGGTCTCTGACTAGAGATTATCCCAGTGCACTACATCTCTTAATCTCCTGACTGCTAGTACCAAATGTATTGATTATGGATCCAAGGAAGATGAAGTTGTTTGAAGATTGATAGTCTCAATCTTTTCTCCATCTCTCATAATGTTGCCTTTTGGTCCAGTGGAGAGAAATTTGTTTTCTTGGCGTTGAGATGTAATCCATATTGAAGGCTTTGCCATGGGAGCTATTGAAATATAAAAAATTAAAATAATATGATGAATGCATTATGTGTATGTAATATATAGCATGTAACATGAGTAAATTTGAAAAAGGAGAATTTTGCAAATGACTTGTTTATTAAGCAGACTCCAAAGACCCAAGCTGATCATGTAAATTACTATCTCATGTATTCGTTGCAATAGAAGGGAAGATGAAATCTATTCTTTTTGGCTCTGTAGGCTCTATCAGAGATCCCTGGTACCAATATGTGATTAATTATTTTTGTCACGACAGAGGAGTCCGGAGTGAAGGCTGCATAATGGAGTGGACCTGGGGGGAGGGACTGTAAAACAATGACAGAACTTTACTTTTACTTTTCCAAGAGGGTAGTGTACTAGGGGGAAATGTTGGGATGGGAGAAAATGCAACAATGAATGAATAGAAATCCAAAGTCTCTGTAAATTTTCATTGAGATTAATAATTTATTTTTTTAAAAAGATCCCTGGTACATTGGTTAAGCACTTGGCTAGGCAGGTCAAACCCACACAACAGCTCCATAGGAGTAAAGACCTGATGATCCATTTCTCATAAAGATGAGCCTTGAAAGAAAATCGTATGGAGCGGTTCTATCCCATACAGAATCCTACGAGCTAGAGAGTGGACTTTGTGGGATACCGCAGAAGCTAGTCAGCTGTCTTGGGCCTATGCTACCAACTTTCTCAGTGGAGGGAGGTTAAGGAGGAGATCTTGAATGAAGGATGATCCAACTGAATGTGGAAATTATCAAACAACAGCACCAAAATCACATGCTAGCAAACTACTGCTGAAGATAATTAAAAAGTGACTGGAACAGTACGTAGATAGGGAAATGCCAGAAGTTCAAGTGAGATTTAGAAGAGGCCATTGCACCAGGGATACCATTGCTGATGTCAGGTGGATCCTGGCTGAAAGTGAGGAATACCAGAAGACTGTTTATTCATGCCTTATTGACTATGCAAAGGTGTTTGACTTGTGGATCATGACAAGGTGTGGCTTACACTGAGAAGAATGGGAATCCCAGAACACTTGATTGTGCTCATGAGGAATCTATACCTGCACCAGGAGGCTGTTGTGCGAATGGAGCAGGGGAGCACTGCCTGGTTTGGAATTGAGAAGGGCGTGCATCAGGGATGTATTCTGTCTCCATAACTGTTCAATCTATATGCTGAGCAAATTATACAATAAGCTGGACCCTAAGAAGAGGAGTGTGGCATTAGGATTGGGGGAGATTCATCGATAACCTGCATTATGCAGATGACCCAACTTTGCTTGCTGAAAGTGAGGAGGACTTGAAGTACTTGTTGCAGAAGATCAAGGAATGTAGCCTTCAGTATGGATTGTGTTTCAATATCAAGAGAACAAAGATTCTTAACACTGGGCTAATAGACAGTGCCATAATGGATGGAGAGATGATTGAGATTGTCAACAACTACATCTTGCTTGGATCCACAATTAAAACCCTTGGTACCAGCAGTCAGGAAATAAGGAGACACATTACACTAGGAAAATCTACAGTTAGGGACCTCTCCAAATTATTGAGGAGAAGCTATGTCAGTTTGAAGACTAAGGTGTGTCTGATTCAGGCCATAGTCTTTCTGATTGCTTACTATGCATTTAAGACCTAGACAATAAATAAAGATGACAGAAAAAGAGTTGATGCTTTTGAACTATGGTGTTGGGGAAGAGCACTGAACATTCCATGGATGGCCAAGGGAATGAACAGGTATGTCTTAGAAAGGGTGCAGCAGAGCTGAAGTGTCCTTTGGAGGCAAGAATGATAAGGCTTTGCCTCACAAACTTTGGACATATTGCTAGGAGGGGAGGTGCGATTCCTTGGAAAAGGATGTGATGTTTGGAAGGGTGGAGGGTCAGTGAAGAAGAGGAAGGCCCTCAACCAGGTGGATTGACATGGTGACTGCTGCAATGGCCTCATGTGTGTCAGGAAGTGTGAGGACGGTGCAGGACAGGACTGATTTCAGATCTTTTGTTCACAGGGTCGCTATGAGTCGTACTCAACTCAATGGCACTTAACAACAACAATAACAACAACAAAAACTTGGATTAAAAGCCTAGAAGTCTTCCAAAGACTAAATTTGAAAACAAAGTCTAGGATTTTGCTATGGCTTCCCTCTTTCGGGGAATACACTTTGCATTTGTTCCTCTTTGATCATATCAGAGGGTGTGGCTCCATTCTGCTATGGAAGCCCTGGTGATGATGGGACATTGTACTCTTTCTTAGGGCTGCCATGACAAAATACCACAGTCTGGATGGCTTACGGAACCAACACGTACTGCGTCACAGTTCTGGAACTCACCTTCTGAATTCAGGGTAAGACTATGTTCCCTCCAGAGGTCTTAAGAAAAGATCTATCCTGGTCTCCCAGCTACTGGTAACCTCAGCAGTCTGCTGGTTTGTAGAAGAATCATCACAATGCCATCTTTACCATGTCTCTGTGTCTCTTCTCCTCTCTTATAGGGCTTCACAATCGTTACATTAGGACCCATTCTCCTCCTGTCTGACCTCAGAGAACAGACACCATCAGAGACCCTATGACCAAACAAACTCACATTCAGAGAAACAGGGGTTACGGCTTTAAGATATCTTTGTCTGGGAGCCAATATAGCCCAGAATCAGCTGGAGCACAGAAGTCTTGGGCATGAGCTCTGCTTCTCTCTCTGCAGGACTCTGTGTGGAGAAGGTGCACCCCTTTTCAGAAGCTGCACTCCAAGCTGTCACAGGACCTGTAGGCATCTCCCTGGCATAGTGTCCACCAGGGAGCCCTGTGAGGGGAGGGGCTACTTCTGTCTCATGGCACCTGTGCCCTTAGGACAGTGCCAGGCCCTGGTATCAATACCTATATTAAAGTACAGATGTTTGATAATAGGAATCAACCCATCAATGAAGCCTCATAGATGTAGATAGAGCCTCAGTCAAAACTTTCTGATCCTTGCAGTGTGGCATGCTGTCAATTTCAACTCATTAGTGATCTTACAGGATACAGCAAGACCACCCTGAGGTCCTTTATAGGAGCAGATTGTCAGGCCTTTCCACCCCCACAGACGTGGTGGACTTGAACTGCTTGCGCTCTCTCTCTCTCTCTCTTTAAATTTGTGGCTGAGTACTTACCCAGCAGGATTCGTTTCTGGTTATTAGAACTACCCAATGATGGCATTTGCCCCCTGGGGAAGAGCCAGACAGGCCAGTAGTCTGCTAGTATACATAGGTTCTGGGTAGTTTGGGGCAGCTCTCAGGCACTGGGGCAGGGGAGCAGGGAGCAGTATCACAAAGACACTGGGTCCATGGGCTGGATGAACCTGAAGGGGGGCCTTCCTTTAACACTTAGAGCAGTGAGACTTTGCACAATTTGCCTTGATATCCACATCTGTAAAATAGGGTCAATAGTCCATTCTTAGTTTGAGTTCTTGTATGTCAGGAAGTGTGAGGAAGGCACAGGAGAGAATACGGTTCAGATCTTTTCATAGGGTCACTATGAGTCATACTTGATTCAACAACACCTAACAACAACAATAACATGTTTGAGTTCTCCTAGCTGAGTGCTTGGCTATCAACTGAAAGGCTGGTGATTGGAGCGCACCCAGAGAAAACCCACGGAACTCTTCTGAGTCACATGAAGGCATCATGATGGCCATAGGCTGGGTTTGGAAGTGAGGTTCAAACGAAATAGTGCTTTCAACTTCTGGTGCAACACCTGAAAGTCAAGTGCTACTTACAGTTGCTACGGTTTTCTTTCCATTTTTTTTTTACATGCATGTGAGTGTTAGACAATAAATAAGGAAGGCCAAAGAAGAATTGATGCCTTTAAACTGTGCTGTTGGCAAAGAGTCTTGAATATCACATGGACTTTCAAAAGAGCAAACAAATCTGTCTTGAAGGAAATGCGAGCAAAGGGCTCCTTAGAGGCGAGGACAGTAAGAATCGGTCTTAGGTTCTTTGGGCATGTTGTTCAGGAGACACTTGACCTTCGAAAAGAACATTATGTTTGGAAAAGTGGAGGATTCGAGAAAGACAGGAAGACCAGGAGCTGGATTGACCCACTGACTCCAACAATGAACTTGAGTCTGGCAGAGACTGTGGAGATGGTGCCCCACAGGGCAGGATTTCGACCTGTTGTTCATAGGATCGCTGCATTGGAAACAACTGTGTTGTTTTTGTTGTTGGGTGCCATCAAGTTGACTTTGATGACAATAATAACAGCAACAGCAAGATTATTATTATCCTTAATAAATGATGAGATGTTTTTGAGAGCAATGGAAATCATTTGCATTTGTAACAATCCAGGCTACTGGATTTGCTTGGAGAATTTACTGTTTTGCAGAAATTCACTGTTATGGTTTGATGAAAACCAGATGAGGGAGGTCACCTTCCTAATGCTTAGAAATGCTCTTAGTGGACTCGCTGTCTTCTGTACTCTGATGTGTGTGTGGTTTAGCAGTTCTCACAGATAAACCCACAGTGTTCAATCAGGAACTATAGAATTGTGTCGGGGTGAGTGGCTGGTTGCCCCCAGATATCCTAAAATGTAGCGTAACTGAATGAAAGATTTTAATAAAAATGTTTGAAACTTACAGTAACACCTCCAAGGCACAAAAGTGCAAAAAGATAAGCCCCTCCCCTCAAAAAATCGACCCACCCTATTGCCATGGGGTCAGGTCCAACTGCTGGTGATATGTTACTGAGTGGAATTGACCCATAGGCGTGCCTGGGCTGTCATCTTTACAGAAGCTGATTGCCAGGCCTTTCTTCTGTGGTGCTCCTAAAAAGAAAGCAAATCCACAGCCATCAGATTATCTCAAATCTTTATGCCACCTTCAACCTCACTGCCATCGAGTCAGAACCGACTCCTAGCTGACCCTCCAGTGGATTTTTCAGAGGTTTTACGTCACGTGAGAGGAGATTGTCCATCTTTCTCCATTGGAGCAGCTGGTGGATTTGAACCACCTGCTTTTGGGTTGGCAGCACAATTCCCTATGCTCTAGAAAGCTATCAGAGCAAACCATTTGGTCATCTGGCTCTCTTTCATTCTGGAGATCTGTTTTGAAACCGCCAGGATGACGTCAGCTGCATTCTGAAATGTGCACCTCTGGAGTGAAGGCAGAGCCCTGCGGCGGAAGGAACAGAGAGACAGCAGAGGGGCGAGAGAGGCTTCTGTTCTTGCTGGAGAAGGCCGGCCATGTGGAGCTGTTTCTGAAATCCTCAGTCCTGACCTGGATTTGTCTATGAAGCTAATCTCTTCTCTGTCCTGAGCAGACTTTGCCTCGAGGAAGAATGCAGGTGATGCTCCAGGGGCCTCCAGTGTGCTGAGGACATGATGGGGGCAGAAAATAAGAGCAGGTGCTGAGAATGAATCCAATGGGACCGTGGACCCCCAGCTTGGCAAGGCTTCCCTGCCAGAGAAGGTGGTGTGGGCTGGGGGCGAAGCAGCCGCATCTCTTCCCACCACAGCCCAGCTAATGTTTTCACACCATCCATGGCCATGTCAATGGGAGGCTGCTCTGGAGACAAAAGGCCTCATTTTCAGGCGCTTTACTTTCTTCTAACCTGAGAGGCAGGTGCCCAGCTGTCCTTTCTCTGTCTTGCTGGTGGGTGGGTGTCCCTCTGCTCGCCAAAACAAATGTGCCAGGCAAAGGGTAGCAAAAGACAGGTTTTAAAAATTGCCCTCTTGATACAAATGCTCTGGGGAACCCGAAGTGGCTCCCAGGAGGACAGCGTCTGGTCTAGCATTCAAATATTTAGTGACTGAGTAATTACTGTAATAATTAATTTCCATTGCTTAATCCAGCAATCAGACATGTGGCTTTACACACGGGAAAACATTGGCCCCGGTAGTGTGTGTGTGTGTGTGTGTGTGTGTGTGTGTGTAAAACATGCAGTGACAATTGCTTTTTAGTTGTATTGTAGACATCAGTTTGCGGAGTGAGATGCTTTTAATTTAGTTGACAACCAGAGTTAGGAGGCAACCAGAAAGGATGATAAAGAGAAACAGAAATAAGAAGCCCCCAAGCTTTTCAAAAGCCATCCTGGTGAACACTTTTCCAAAATAGAGTTTGATCAATTGTTATAATTTGCAGCTTTGGAAAAAAGGGCAATTTAAGAGAAAGTAATTTAACCTTAATACTGCTCTGTGCTTTTTTAGTTCTGCAGACCAGTTTTATAGAATTCTGAAATTTTTAGTGACCAAAATGGGGGGGGGGAAGATGTAAAAACAATGAAGAAATTGTTTTTAATAAAAAATGCTTTAATACAATGTGCCATAAATATAATTTCAGATGCAATGAACCGAATAATAATAAGATATTACCTTTCTTTACTGTCTTGAAATCCTGTGCATGTTTTTTAATTGATTTGCGTACAAGTCATTTACATTGTGCTTCATTTATGTTGTACATTGTGTTTTACACAATATTTCATTTACATTGTGTTTCATACACTCATTTATATTATGTTTCACATAATTAGTTATTGTTGATCAATGCCTATTACCTCATCTTTTTTATTGTTTGTGTGTGTACTGTCAAATTGGATCTGACTGGTACAGAAGGAGATTGCCCCTCCTTCTCCAGCAGAGCATCTGGTGGATTTGAACCATGTACCTCTGGGATTGCAGTGCAGTTTCTTACCACTAGGCCACCAGAGCTCCCTTTACCCCATCTTTTTTAATCCCCACTTATGTTTTGATGAAAGTGAGGAGAGCTGGAAGCACTTGTTGCATAAGATCAAAGACTACAGCCTTCAGTATGGATTGTATCTCAACATCAATAAAACAAAACTTCTTACCATTGGACTGTTAGACAACGTCATAATATTTGGAGGAAAAAAATTGAAATTGTCGATTATTTTGTCTTCCTTGGATCCATTATCAGCACCCTTGGTACCAGCAGTCAGGAAATCAGGATAATATTGCACTAGAAAAGTCTGTAGTCAGGAACCTCTCTTAATTACTGAAGAGCCATGATGTCCATTTTAGGACTAAGGTGTGTCTGATTTAGGCCATGGCCTTTCTGACCACTTGCTATGCATCTGAGAGATGGACAATGAATAAGGATGACAGAAGACAGAGAATTGATGCCTTTGAGCTGTGGTATTGGGGAAGAATACTAAATATCCATGGACGGCCAGAAGAAAAAACAAGTATGTCTTGGAGAAGGTGAAGCCAGAGTGCTCCTTGGGGTCAAAGATGCTAAAGCTTTGTCTCACATACTTCGGGCGTGTTGCTAAGATAGGGTATTCTTTGGAGAAGGACACTATGCTTGGGAAGATTGAAGGTCACCAAAAGAGAGGAAGACAGTCAACCAGGTAGACTGACATGGTGACTGCCGCAGTGGGCTCTAGTGTGCCAGGGGGTGTGAGGATGGTGCAGGCTAGGACAGGGTTCTGATCTCTTGTTCACAGGGTTTCTATGGGTTTTATTTGACTTCACTGCACCAGACAACAACAACCTGCATAGTTTGCACTTATTGCAGATCTCACTCAGTTCAACTGAAAAAGTCAGTTTCTAGCCGTATTGCAAATGTTGAATAGCAACCTGTGGCTTTGTTGTTATTTTTCGTTACCATAAAGTAGACTCCAACTCATGTATGTTGTTGATGATGATGATGATGTTAGGTGTCATAGCATTGACTCTGACTCGGAGTGACTCTGTGAACAGATCAAAACCTTGCCCTCTCCTATGCCATCCTTACAATCCCACCAAGTTCAAACTCATGGTTTCAGTTACTATGCCAATCCATCTCCTTGAGGGAGTTTACCTCTTCCACTGAGCCTCTGCTTTTTCAAGCCTGGCGTGTTTTTCTAAGGACTGCTCTCTCCCGACACGGATCCAAAATAGGAAGGTTCACCATACTTGCCTATAGGAGTTTCTAGTTATACTTTCTCCAAGACAAAGTTGTGTGTTCTTTCTGTCGTCCAAAAGAACTATTTAATTCTCCACCAGCACCACAATTCAAAGCCTTCAATCATTTTTCAGCCTTTCTTATTGATTGTCCAACTTTCGTATGCATATGTAGCAATTAAAAACGTACTTTAGTCTTTAGACTGTCTAAATTGTTCTTTCGCATTTTAAAGATGTCCTTAACAGCAGTTATGCCCAATGCAACATGCCTTTTGATCTCTTGACTGCTGTCACCATGACTGTTGATTGTGGATTCAGGTAAAATTAAATCCTTGACAACTTCAATCTCCTCGCAATCTATCATGATGAGCTTGGTTCAGGGGTGAAGATTTTTGTTCTCTTGATGTTGAGATGTAATCTGTTTTGAAAGTTGTAGTCTTTTATATTCTTCAGTAAATGCTTCAAGTCTTCTGCCCTTTCTGCAAACAGATTTGTGTCATCTGTTTAACATAGATGAATCTTCCTTCAATCTTGATGCTGTATTCTTCTTCATGAAGCCCAGCTTCTTAAGGTATTTTTGTTCAACGTAGACATTGAGAAAGTATAGAAAAATGATACAACCCTGACACCACCTTTCTTGATTTTAAACAATGCAGTATTTCCTTGTTCTGTTCAGATACTGCCTCTTGGTTATATGCTTTGCATGAGCACAATTAAATGGTCAGGGATTCCTATTCTTCCCAAAATTAGCATTGTTGTTGTTGTTGTTGTTATGTGCCATTGAGTTGCTTGCGACTCATAGCAACCCTAAGTACAACAGCCCAAAACTCTGCTCTGTCCTTTGCCAATTGCACTGTCTCTGACACTCCCATGCTGATTGCCCCAGTCAACAAATCAATCCACCTCATAGAGGGTCTTCCCTTCCTGCGCTGTCCCTCCACCTTTCCAAGCATGATGTCCCTCTCTAAGGACTGGTCCCTCCTTACAACATGTCCAAAGTATGTTAGATGATGCCTCAGAATCCTTGCCTCCAGGGAGCCACCCAGTTTAACCCTTTCCAGGGTGAATCTGTTTGTTTTCCTAGAAGTCCATGGTACACTCAATACTCTTCTTCAGCACCACAGCTCAAATGCATCAATTCTCCTTCTATCCTCCTTAGTCACTGCCCAACTCTCTGGTGCATAACAAGTGATAGCAAAGACCATGGCCTGTATCAGATGCACCTTAGTCTCCAGAGAGACACCATTGCTCTTCAGTATGTTGGAGAGGTCCCTAACAGCAGACTTTCCCATCACAATACGTCTTTTAATTTCCAGGCTACTGGTGCCAAGAATGCTGACGGTGGAGCCAAGCAAACTAAAGCTGTAAACAATCTCAATCTCTTCACCATCCATCCTGATGCTGCCAATTGGTCTAGTGGTGAAAATCTTTGTCTTCTTGACATTGAGCCTCAATCTATATTGGTTGTAATTCACACAACCAAATGTATTGTCTTTGCACAGCCAATGAAACACAAGTAAACATCTTTCTGGTATTCTCTGCTTTCAGTCAAAATCCACCTGACATCAGCAATGATAACCCTTGGTTCATAACCTCTTTTGAATCTAGTTTGACATTCTGGTAGTTCTCTGTTGATGTATTGTTCCAGGCATTTGAAAATAATCTTCACAAAATTTTACATGCTTGTGATATTAGTGTTGTTCTTGTTAGATGCCGTCAAGTTAATACAACTCATAGCGACCTTTTAAATAGATCTGAACCCAGTTCTATCTTGTGCCATTCTCATCATCTCTGAAACATTTGAGCCTGTTGCTGTGTCAATCCATCTTGTTAAGGATCTTCCTCTCTTTCACCATCCCTCTACCTTTGCAAGCTTTATATCCCTTTCCAAGGAATAACCTCTTCTAACAACATACCCAAAGTATGTGAGACAGTTTGTCATCTTCGCCTCTAACTCCTGGCTGTACTTTCTCCAGGACACATCTATTCGTTCTTTCATCAGGCTATGGGATATTCAGTACTCTTCTCCAACACAACAACTCTTAGATGTTGTTCTTAGGTGCCAACAAGTCAACGTCACCTCCTAACAGTTCTATGTACAACAGAAAGAAACACCATCCTTTCAATTATTGTTCTGTTTGAGCCCCTTGATAAAACCACTGTGTCAAGGCATCTCATTAAAGCCCTTCCTCTTTTCTGTTGACTCTCAACTTTAATAAGCCATTGAGCAGTCTCCAGGGACTGGTCCTGGTCCAAAGAAATGAGATGAAATCTTTCCATTTTTGTTTCTAAGGGGTATAGCATGGCTATACTTCTTCCAAGAAAGATTTGTTCCTTCTTCTGCCAGATTATGGTATATGCAATATACCATATATTTTGTTGTTTGGTGCCATCGAGTCATAGACGACTCATAGCAAAGCTATGGACGAAAGGCCTGAGCATTGTTCATAGAGTTTCTGGAGGCAAGCCATTTCAGAAGTGGATGTTGTTGTTGTTGTTATGTGCCGTCGAGTCATTTGTTACTCATAGCGACCCTATGCACAACAGCCCTAAACCCTGCTCTATCCTGTGCCAACCGCACTGCCTCTGACACACCCATTCCGATTACCCCAGTCACGGAATCAATCCATCTCATAGAGGGTCTTCCCCTCCTGCGCCGTCCCTCCACCCTCCCAAGCATGATGTCCCTCTCCAAGGACCCGTCCCTCCTGGCACTAATTCAGAAGTGGATATATACTACATATATGCTTTGCCAATACTATGATTTTAAGGCATGGCCTTCCTTAATTATTTCAAGCATTCACAGACATATTGTGTTATGTGCCAACCTGAATACTGTGGAGACTGAGAATAGCACAGGACAGGGCAAGTCTCAGATCAATTGTTCATAGAATCATTATGAGTCTCAATTGACTCAATGGCACCTAACAACAACTTAGTCATCACGGGGTGTACCCTAAACTTGCTTCCTTCCAAGATGCCGTCTCTCTGGTTGGTCTTCACTGAACTTAGTTAGTCATCACTGAACTTGAAGCCATAGTTTCCTTTTTCAGGATGGAGTCTGTCATGGCACATGCACTGCCACCTCCCACCTCAAGGCTGCGCTCTCTCCTCTTACCTGACGGCTCTTTCAGGAATTGTTAGAAGAGTCATAGAAGAGGAAAAGCTGGGGTTGCTTACTCTAGCTGTACCTGGTCTCTTTGATTTGAACTGG
>NW_006399752.1:46854482-46861214 GCF_000299155.1 Elephantulus edwardii
TGACTTGGTCCCTCTGAAAGTGGTATGGCCAGCACCACCAGGGAACTAGCCAGAAATGCAAAACTTGGAGCCCACCTAGACCTGCTGAAGTCTTTAATGACGGCCCCAAGGGGTTCATGTGCCCTGGCTGAGGTGGTATCATTTCTGGGCACCTTTCCTCAGTCCTGACTTTGGCTTCTCCATCTACTTTTACAATTGAACAGCTCAGCCAGCACCTAGGACTGCTTTTCACACAGCAGTTAAGGACCCGCAGAAAAGCCAAAGTCATTGCACTGGTGTCAGAAATTGACTCGTAGCTGACTCTCCAGCCGGTTGTCAGAGGCTGTGAATAGAGGTGATGGCCCATCTTCATCCTGTGGAGCCACTTGTGGATTCGAACTGTCAGAGAGGCTCCACCTTTGGGCCAGCAGGGCAGCTCCCCAAGAGCTCTGTAAGGCTCCACAGTGAGGAGTATTACCATTACTAATGGCACCCACTTCCTACACTACATGCCTCTGGAAACTCTATGAACTTGGAAAAATGATGATAGTTAATGGAAAGGCATTATGTCTTTTGTTCAGAGAGTTTCTATGAGTCATGCTCAACTCGATGGCAATCAACAACAATGAGGAACTCTCAAAGAAAGGAAGAAGAAAAGAAATAGCATGAAAGAAGACAGAGGGCATCATGCTAGTTAAGAATGTGCTTTTCTCGGGATCTGTGTGTGCACGTGTGTTTGCTTGCAGGATAGAGATGTAATATGCAATTAGTATAAGTCACTGTCAAACAAGGAAAAAGGATTGGCAAGTCAAGAGTGTAACAATAAATGAATGAATGGTTGAATGGAAGTCTAGCTTTTAGGTAAAAGTTTGTTAAGATCACAATTAAAATTTTATTTATTTTATTTTTTAAAGAATATAGCAAGCAGGCTTTAGCAGGAAGTTCACAGCCCCTGACTTCAACCAGCCTGGGCTTGAGTCAAACTCTGAGCAGTGTGGCTTTAGTTTCTTTTGAGTGCCATTTTCTCATATGCAAAATGAGCTTCACGTGGACTCTCCCTGGTATTGGAGTTGACCAGGACTGAGTTCATCAAGTCCCAAACCTCTTTGGTTCTTCTTCCCCCCCCCCCTTTTTAAAAAGTTTTTATTTCTTTTCATAAACATTTACAGAGTTTTTGGATTTCCATTCATTCATTGTTGTATTTTTCTCCCTGCCCACCCCCACCCCCCTCCAGTTCGCTCTTGTCTTTGAAAAGTAAATTCCTTCATTGGTATACAATTCCCCCCACCAGTACACTCCACTATGCAATCTTCATTCTGGACTCTTGTCATAACCATAATAGCTAATCGTATATTGCTTTTAAACTGTTCTCTCCCTCATCTGTTTCAATGCAGTATACATAATTTATCCAGGATTTTTTTCAGTCTTATTTTAAGGACAGGACAGCAGCTTAGGTGCCTCTCTCCTACTGACCCAGAACTTTGGAGCCCGTGGGGCCCATTTCCTTAGCTATAAAAGAACTCTCAGAGGCTGAGCCCTGAGGCCTCTGTAAGTGCTGCACCGGGAGTGGAGGTAGTGGCAGGAACACCTTGCCTCTGGGTCCTGCAGGAGGCTGCATTCAGGGACCAGCCCGCAGGAAGGGGCCTGGAAGGCGTCTTGTCCCGCAGCCTCCAGCAGCGAGCGGTGCGGCAGCGCCACCGTGTGGCCGCGCGACATCAAAGCGCCGCCAGCCGTCTCAGCACGTGGGGCTGTGATTTGTGAGGCGTGGACGGTGCGGGAGGCCTTGGTTCAAGGTCCTCTCTCACCTCGAGTGTCCTTACATACCCCTCTCACCGGGTACAGTGTGGACATAGCAGAGGGCACCCCTCTTTGGGAGGGTGGGGTACCGTGGTAGGGGACATCACTGCCAAGTGTGGTCCAGCTCCAGGAGGGACATCTGATGCTCAAGGCTTATTATCGAAGTGACCTGGACCACCGTGGTGGTGTTGAGTACTGACCTATAGATGATCCTCCAGAGGATTTTCGGGGGTAATTTAACCACACGGGAGGAGAGTACCCACCCTTCTCCCATGCACTGGTGTATTCGAACCCTGTGCCTTCCGAATCGCAGTGCAGCTTTTTACCTCTAGACCACCAGAGCTCCCTAAACTGTCGTAGTCAGGCTTTTACTAGAACGTGGTCTTGTAAAGAGGCCTCACAAGTTGGTTCACATCGCCGTGGGGCCTCGGGGTATGCTTATACCCTGTGTCTAAACACCTGGACTGCTACTGCTGCCCCCCCCCCAACCCCCAGGGAGCACATCGGGGAGCGGGACCAGGGATGTGACCAGGACCCTCAGTTCTCAGAGAGGGGTGCCCAGGTGACCTGAGGAATGGGAAGCAAAGGACATTCTAGGGATAGAACAACAGCTGCTCCAGGGGCCTGTGATCCTAGGAGTCCCCCCAGGGGGCTGGATCAAGCGCTCACACTGCCTGGACTCTGGAATTTTCCAGAGCTTTGCCCATGAGGTCCTAGGAGGGTGGACCAAGAACTTAGGAGCCCTTATTCCTATGAGTAAGATTTCTCCCACACCCTCCCTACCACCAATTTTTAACTCTTCTTTTCCAGATATTGTGCAAATTCTTCTTCTGAGAAACCAGTCTACAGACATTTTCTAATTTATGCCTGAAGAAAATGAGGCCAAAAGAGACCAACTGGTTCTAAGTTATTCTGTTGACAAGAAACAGTAGAGGAAGACCCCAGACGAGCTGATTGATACACTGAGTGGGTCAGTGCTCTGGACAGGGCAGGCTTCAGAGCTGTTGTGCATAGGGTCACTAGGGGTTGCAGGTGACTCTACAGCACATAACAACAACAATCCCTGAGACTTTCCCCCAAACTCAGCACCTTGAGATAGAGACAAAGGCTCTAGGTCGCTTTTGCCTTTCCTCCAGCAGATCCTGGTGGTTAAGACATTAGACTGCTAACCAAAAATTCAGAGGTTCGAATCCACGAGCTGCCTTGTAAGTGAAAGTGATAGTGATTGGCATCTTTATGCTATAACTCAAATTCACTGCCATCAGATTGATTTGACTCAGTGAGTCTGTGAAGTTGTAAATCACAGTGGAAGGAAATTGTCCATCTTTTCTTGGCTCACAGCCACGGGTGGATTTGAAGTCCAGAAACGCATGCCTTTGGGTTAACAGTGCAACTCAGGAAGGTCTACTCCATTCCAGCCTTGGAACCCTATGGGCAGTGGGTTTCTCGTTTGTGGCTTTTCAAGTCCCCATTGCTTCTCTCCCCCAGCCGCAGGGGTCAGGAGTGGGAAGAGTTGTTTGTTTGTTTTAACTGAGCCAGGTCATGGAAAACTGGGGAGGTGAGAGGAGAACACACCGCACTCATCCCCTGCTGGTGCTCCTGTGTAACATGGGGTCCCACGTGGGTGCCCATCCCTCTCTAAGGCGCCTCCGGTCACCATTTCTATTCACCCACGTGAAGGAACAGGAGCCCATGGTTCATTTTCTCCCTTGCATCCTGGAAGACAGTGATCACCGTATGATCTGAATTTTGTGTAATTTACTTCCCACTTCTTTAATCCACATATTCTCTCTTGAACTCAGGTCGTCTAGTGGAAAGGGGTTGCACCACCAATCCAAACGCACGTGCTTCAAATCCACCAGCAGCAACTCGGGAGAAAGATGGGCAATTTTCTTCCGTGAAATTTACTGCCTCAGAAAACCCACTGGAGAGTCGGCTATGAATTGGTTCCAGTTCAACAGTGCACAACAACAACAACTCTCTTGAGGACTAAGAACCAGGGACATTTCTGAGGTATGGTAGGTGTACGGCCAGTCCTGGACACCACCTGCAGGGCTGAGAAGTTTCTATTAACCACTGACATTGCCCTCATTAGTTTCTGTCATTTTACTTGGATTCACAATCAACATGTCAAGAAATCAAAAGATGAAGCATTGGGAATATGTTCTATCAAGAACTTCTCAAATTACTAAAGAGCAAGGATGCCAGTTTAAGGACTAAGGTGCACTTGATCCAAGTCGTAGTGTTTTCAATTGCTTCCTATGCATCTGAAAGATGTACGATGAATAGGCATGGCAGGAAAAGAATTGAAAACTTTGAACTGCGGTGTTAGAGAAGAGTACTGAATATCCTATCAACTGCTACCAGTACAAACAAGTCAGTCTTGGAGAAAGTGCAACCAGTGTGCTCCTTAAAGGCAAGGATGGTGAAACTTGGTCTTACATATTTTGGACATGTTGTCAGAAGGGATCAGTCCTTAGAAAAAGACATCACACTGGGAAAGAAGGAGGGTAAGAGAAAAAGAGGAAGACCATCAATAAGATGAGCTGACATAATGACTATAACAATGGGCTCACGCGTGTCACAGATGGTGTGCATGGGACAGGGCGAGGTACAGATCTGTTGCTTATAAGGTTACTATTATGTGCTATGCATCAGAGAGTTGTACAGTGAATAGGGATGAGAGAAACAGAATTGATGCCTTTGAGCTCTGGTGCTGGAGAAGAGTGTTGAATATACCATGGACTGCTAGGAGAACAAATAGGTTAGTCCTGGAGAGGTGAAAATGAAATGCTCCTTGGAGTCAAGGATTCTGAAGCTTCGTCTGACATACTTTGGGCATCTTGCAAGGAGGGACTACTCTTTGGAGAGGGACATCATGTTTGGGAGAGTGGAGGGACAGCGCAGGAGAGGAAGACCCTTGATGAGATGGATCAATTCTGTGAGTGGAGTGGTGGGAATGAATGTGTTTGAGACAGCGAAGTTGGCACAGGATAGAACGACATTTAGGGCTCCTGTACATAGGGTCGCTATGAGTTGCAAGCAACTCAATGGCACATAACAATAACAACAACAACAACATGAGTTGTAATTAACTGGACAGGACTTAATAACAATAGATCCCATCACATACTTCGAATATATTTTCAGGAGGTACCAGTCCTTGGAAAAAGACATTATACTGAAAAAGATAAGAGGGTCAGTGAAAGAAAGGGAGACCCTCAAAGACATGCACTTGACCCAAAGACTACAACAATGAACTTGAGCATGGTAGATAGATTGAGGATGCCACAGGAGAGGGCAAGCTTCTGGAGAGTTGTTCAAAGGGTTTCTATGAGTTGTATTTAACTCAATGGCACGTAACAACAACAGGTGTTAAGAGATTCTGCAGAAAGTAAAAACTGTATATCTATCTGAGAGCTTCAGTCGGTCAAGGCTGACTGTGTGATCTTGCTCTGTTGAAAGTAGAGAAAAGAAGCGGAGGTGAAATATAAAAAGGACAGCATGTCATGGACAAAATTTCTTCAGTGAGAGCAAAAAGGATGCAGTTGTCATTTTCATGTCGGGCCATAATATGTTGAGTAAAAGGTGAGTGAGCTTGGCTGGTGATTTTGAGCTGGTATAATAATAAAGGTATCTAGAAGATGGGTGTTTAGATGTTTCCACGGGGGTACAATTCCAGTGCTTATTATCATAGGTGCTATTTTCCAAAGATATGCCTTTGCTAACATCAGTGAGTGCTTTTAAAACACTTGTCATGTCTAAGTGAGATTCACAAATTACACATTTTGTGCTTATAAAAACATTGTAAATAAGTAATATTATTGGCCCTATTGTCTAGATAAGGATACCGAGACACAGAGACATTCTCTTACACAGGGACATACAGAATCAGGGATCTGTAATATTTAGAATCCATAATGTTATATATATATATTTTAACATTGTATTTTTCAAAACAGAAAATGAAGCTGTGAAGCAATCATTGTGTTGGGATGATATTAGCGTTGTTGTTTTTACATATTCTTTGTGTTTCTTATGTTGTTATTGTGTATCATAGAGTTGGAACCGACCCATAGCTGAGCCGCTGGCAGGTTTTCAGAGGCAGTTATTGGCACGAGAGGTGACTGCCCGTCCTACTTCTTTGGAGAGGTTGGTGGCCTCGAACCACATGCCTTCAGGGTTGCAGCATAGCTTCTTGCCAGTAGGCCACCGGAGCTCCATATTTTTTATACTTTTATACTGTTGTTTGTGTTTTTGTTAATGTCTTATTACTGAGAATAGAAAGATATCAACTACAATAAAATAATTTTATTGGATTTTTATTAGTCAGAATAATTTTGTCTTCTGTGATTATCTGTGTTTCATTCATTGTTTGATCATGTAACTGATTAAAAAGCAAGACTTTAAAAAATTGGTTTTCATTCAATCATTCATATTTTGTTTTATATCATTAATTACAGTCAGTTAATGCAATTAATTATGTCTCATCAACCCTCCATTTTACATTACCTTTCCCTCAACTCAGCCCATCTGTTTATTAATCTTTGCTCCCCTCTCCCTCCTTTCTCATCCCTCTTAACTCTCCAAGATTGACTCTGTGTGCAAACCTTTCCTTAGCTTTCTTCTTTTCTTTTTTAAAAATACTGATTTACAAAAATTGTATACATTGTTTTTCACACCTGATCTTTCCCATTTGCTTCACCTACCCTTTCCTCTACCCAACAAATTGTGTGACCCTAAGATTAACCATCCCTGAGCCCCTCTTAGCCTCCCCTCTGTACGCCCCCCCCCAGCCCCCTTGGATCGTCATATTCATTCTACAATAATGGACTGAGACGATATTTGTCCTATGGGACTGAGTCCACTTAGCATAATGCTCTTTAGTCCCTCCCAAGTTAGATAGTAATTTACAAAATCATTGCTCCTGTGTGCTGCATAGTATTCCATCTTGTG
>NW_006399752.1:46862054-46869082 GCF_000299155.1 Elephantulus edwardii
GTTAGCACGGTCAGATGGATTTCTATGTTCAGCTTTTTAAGGAAACAACAAACTGCTTTCCAGAGTGGTTGTACCATTTTATAAGGCCCCTCCCTCTTTTTTTTTGGTCTATCAATCATTTCTGTTTTGTTCCATATTGTTAGGTGGGTGACTTTAGTCTGTGATCCTCAGGCCTGGTTTTAATTGTTTTTGGTCAAAGATTCAGCTGACTTTCCAATGCAATTCATCTCTTGATTTCCTGGCTGCTGTTACCAAGAGTGTTAACTGTGGAGCCAAGCAAACTAAAACTGTTAACTACCTCAATCTCTCTTCAACACACACACACACACACACACACACACACGTTGCAATGCACAATACAGTAAAGAACAACAAAATGAATTATGTCTGGACTATGTGAAATGCCTTACATATGCCACCTTTCCTGATGGCCACAACAGAACTCACTGAGGTAAACTGTGTTGCAGTCACCCTCTGTGTCAATGAAATACTCAAACTCATTTTCATTCCACCTGGAACTGACTCAATAGCTGATCCTCCTTTGGGTTTCTGAGGCTGTAAATCTCATGGGAAGGAGATTGTCCTTCTTTTTCCCTCAGAGTAGTTGGTGGATCCAAACCACTGAGAAGTGCAGCCTTTAGGTTAGTGGTGCATCCCCCTTGGGGTATTGTTGTGTTTGTTAGATGCTGTCTAGTCAAGCACAGCTCATAGCAACTCTGTGAACAACTGATCTGAACCCTGTCCTATCCTCAGCCATCCTCACTGTCTCTGACACACTTGAGCTCAGCATTGCAGTCACTGTGTCAGTTCATGTGGTTGAGAGTCTTGTTCTCTTTCATTGACCCTCTACCTTCCCAAGCATGGTGTCTCTCTCCAAGGAATAGCCTCTCTTGGCAACAAACCTAAAATATTTGAGATGAAGCTTTGTCTTCTTTGCATCCAAGAAGCAGTCTGGATGGACTTTCTCCAAGACATATCTGTTTGTTGTTTACACTGTCCATAGTCTTCTTCTCCAAGACCACAGCTCAAAGGCATTAATTCTTCTTTTACCATCCTTATCCACTATCCAGCTCTCAGATACATAATAAGTTATTGAAAAGACCATGGCCCGAATCAAGTTCACTTTAGTCTTCAACCTGATAGAATTGCTCCTCAATAATTTGGACAGTTCCCTGATTGCAAACTTTCCCAGTGCAATTTATCTCCTGATCTCCTGATTTCTGGTACCAAGGGTGTTGATTGTGGATCCAAGTAAGATGAAGTCTTTGATAATTTCTGTCTTTCCTCCATGTATCACAATGTTGCTGATAGGTCCGATAGGTCCAGCAGTGAGAATTTTTGGTTCTTTTGACATTGAGATGCAATCCATGCTGAAGGCTGTATTCCTTGATCTTCTGCAGCAAGTACTTCAAATCCTCACTTTCAGAAAGCAAGGTTGTGTCATCTGTATAACATAGATTGTTGATTAGTCTTCCAGATTGAACTCTTCTTAATAATCTACCACCATATCATCATCATCATCATCATCACTATATTTCCAAAATCTCAGAGTCTCTGGTAAATGAGGAGCCAATCCCAGGTCTGTTCAGAGTCCCCATCTTTGGCCAACCTGTCCTGTTTCCTGTGAGGAACCATCAATTTTATCTTCAAATTACAGATAAAGAAACAGATTCTGAGAAGATCCTGTCCTTGTCTGCCTTGATGACTTAGTTACTCATCCTTCTAGAGACACTTGAATGTCACACAGTGAGGAAGCCTCCTCCCTGACTCCTCCCACAGGGCCACCTCAGGGTCACCACGCACTCATCACGAGTCTCGTTCCATTTGTGCCACACTCATCCTACTGGTCAGAGAGTGCTTCAGGCACAGAAATCGCCCAGCATTTTCTATTCTGTGCACCTAGAACAGAACCGACTGCCCTCCTGGACATCCTGTCTTTCCAGAGATGAATACTGATCAGCACTTGCCTGGCTTAAGTACCTGAGCTGCACACATGCCCATTCACTTCCAGAACATTTCATTTCACTCGCAGGCACAGTGGGATTGTGTGCACCAAAAGGCCCACAGGTACCAGGTTATTTCTCTTCAACAAAACCAAGAAACGCCTGGTGCAAAAGATTATCCACTGTGAGGGGTTAGAATGAAAGAATGATGTTCTAAAAGTTCTGGAACAGAAGTCGTAAAAAAATAAGTGTCATGAAAAAACAGTGTTGCTAGTTGACTTTGAATTAACTCTGAGCCATGGTTACCCCACATATAATGGACTGAAGCATCCATCTTCCTCACCCATTTTGGCATTTTGTGGTCCATTGCTATGGTCACTGTGCATTTTGGGTGTTATTCCATGAGGAAGCTTTAATGGCTTCTTGGTAAGGAGTTGTCTTGCCAACCCAAAGACATACAGTTCAAATTCACCAGTTGTTCTAAGGGTGTAGAATGGGCAATCTCCTCCCCTGTGTGTTTTACAGCCTTTGAAAGCCCACCGGAGGGTCAGCTATGAATCAATTCTTCTTCAGTGGCACACAACAATAATATCCAGCCTAAGTGGCTCATCTCATGCACTGTATTGGACACTATCCTGCTGTAACCCAGAGGATTTTCCACTACAAATTTTCAGAGGTAGAACAATAGATCTTCCTACTCCATCTTGGCCTGAAGTTCCACTGAAACCTGTCCACCCTGGCTGGATCTCCTGGCATCTGAAACACTAGTGACACAGCTTCAAGCTTCATAGCAACACACAAACACTGGCAGATTGTATCATCAGCAAGATACACATTGACTAACTTGTCCTTGCTAGCTAATCGGTAGTGAGCACCTTCATACTTTTCTCCATACAGTTGAGATTCTGCTTCTAGGGATGGCTGCATCTGTCTCTCTCATCACACAGCACCTTTCTATAGGATCAAAGCCTTGTACAAATTGACAATCTTTAGAGAGAACACAGTTCCCAGTAAACAAGGTAAGCACAGGCTCACTTATGCTACTTCTTGATTTTATGTGCCATCAAGTCAAATGCAAGTCATAGACCCCACGCACAACAGCTCACAACTCTGCCCCATCCTGAGCCAGTCTGTCTTCAACACACCTATTCCCCCAATCATCCCAGTTACTGTGTCAAACCATCTCATCCAGGATCTTCCTCTCTTGTACTGTCCCTCAACCCTTCCAAACATGATGCCCCCTCTACAAGGACTGGTCTCTCCTTGCAACGTGCCCAAGGTATATCAGATAGAGCTTCAAAATCCTTGTCTCCAAGGAGAAGCTTGGTCTCACCCTCTCCAGGATAAGACCTGTTTGTTTTCTTGGCGGTCCACAAGTACGTTCAATACTCTTCTCCAGCATCACAACTCAAAGACATTGATTTTTCTTCTGTCATCCTTAGTCGTTGACTAGCTCTCTGATCCATAGCAAATAATTGTGAAGACCCTGGTCTGGATCAGGCACAGCTTAGTCTCTAGACTGACATCATTGCTCTTCAGCACTCTGGAGGGGTCCCTGACAGCAGATTTTGCCCAATTTGATTTCCTGACTGCTGATGCCAAGAGTGTTGATGTAGAATGGAGCAAGCGGAAATTGTTAGCAATCTCAGTCTCTTCTCCATCTATCATGGTGCTGCCAATTGGCCCAGTGGTGAGAATCTTTGTTTTCTTGATGCTAAGCTTCAATTCATATGGAAGGCTGCCATCCTTGACTTCTGCAGCAAATGCCTCAGGTCCTCCTCAGTTTTGGCAAGCAAGGTTGCATCATCTGTATAACATAGGTTGTGGTTAAGTCTCCTTCCAATCCTGATGCCAATTCCTCCTCACAAAGCCCAACCTCCTGAAAGAAGGATTTGTTTCGCATATGGATTGAAAAGGTAGGGATTAAAGACACATCCTTGATACACTGCTTTTCTGAATTAGAACCATGCAGTATTTTCTTGCTCTGTTCTGATGATTTCTTCCTGGTTCACATATAAGTTTCTCTTAAGCAAAATAAAATTTCTGAGATTCCCATGCTTCTTATGGTTAACCACAATTTGCTGTGACCTATGCAGTTAAATGCCTTTGCATATTCAATGAAACACAGATAGACACTCCTCTGGTATCCTCTGCTTTCAGACAAGATCCATCTGACATTGGCTGTGATGTCCCTAGTGCAACAACCTCTTCTAAACCCAGCTTGGGTTTCTGGTTCTAGTTGTTTTTTTAAAAAAATAAGTCTTCAGCAAGACTTTGCTTGTGTGTGATATTAATGATATTGTGGGATCATTTACAGACTCTGTTAGCTTACCTTTTTATTTGGAATGGGTATAAAAATGAATCTCTTCCAGTCAGTTCACCAGGTAGCTGTCCTCCAGACTTCTTGGTACAGCCTGGTGAGCGTGTCCAGGGCTGCATCTGTTTGTTGAAATAGGACAGTGGGTATTCCATTAATTCTTGGGGCCCTGGTTTGATTGGTGTTTTGTTTGTTTGTTTGTTTTTGTCAATCCCTTCATAGCAGCCTGCACTTCCGCCTTCATCATCATTGCCTCCTGATCATGTGTTGTTTCATGACATTCTCCTGTGTCAGCCAGTTCTTTTTGGTACAGAGACTCTGTGTTCTCCTTCTTTATTCTTTTGATGCTTCTTTTTTGAGTATTTCACCCGTGCATTAGAGCCAAAGCAGTCTGACAAGCCAACAGATGGCAAGTGGACTGGCACACAGTAGTGTCCTGAGCATTTGGAAACCTCATGGTGCAGGGATTAAAGTGCTCAGCTACAATTGAGAAGATCAGTGTCTGATCCCACAAGCCTCCCCGTGAAAGAAGAGGAAAGCACTCTGTAGTGATTTCAGCCTTGGGAACCTTATGGGATAGTTCTGTTCTGTCCCACAGGGTCGCCACGAGCAGGTGGCGGTAGCTGTTGAGAATTTAGGATGTGCTGGCGTCTGTACAAACTGATTTATATCGATTTCAGAGTTTCTGTGCAAACATATGCACGTTTTGATGAGCACGTGGTCTGGGCTATGGGTTTAGTGCTGCCTTAAATTAGAGTTTTGGTTTGTTTTTTTGTTTGTTTGTTTTAAATTAGAGTTTTGGTGTTGGTTCGGAGGAGAGGATGTCTGACCCTGTAAGAGTTTGCCTGGCTGTAGTCCTAGGTGACAAGGCTTTTAGCCAGGCAGCTCCTCTGAGCCAAGGGTGGTATCTGTGCTACCCAGGGGGCCCTGGGGAGTATATCATCTGACAATGTCACCACAACGCAATTTGTTGATACCTCTTTTCAAGGAGCATCGGGGAGTGACAGACAATGCCATGTGGAGCGATCTCCATTGTTGACATAAGATACGGATGGCGTCTCTATTATCCATCTCACCCTTCTCATCAAGTTTTGAAAGAATATTGGCATGGAGGGTTCTCTTCTCTTTCACCACCATTCAGCTTACTCATTGAAGCCCTCCTGTCCCGTCACACATGGGCAGCTGTAAAGCCACACCAGTAGCTGAAATCAAAGACTCAGTGACTCCAGGCCTCTGGGTCTTCGTCTCTTGTCTCAGTTAGGTGTTGGCCCCATTCTCTTCCTGGCTGTTCAGGATAACTGATTGGGACAAAATAAACCTCACAGTAGATGGTAATGCAAAAAAATTACTAACAAAGTAGCTATGAATTGAGCTGTGTCTAGGGGTGCAGTCCTATTTGAGAATGGGGTTTCCTTGGTTATGTCAATGAGGTTACATCAATGCAGTGGGTGTCCTGAACCTCACCATGGCTGGGTTTTTACAAGAATAAAGTAGACAAGGTGGGTGATTTTAATCTGTGGCCCTCAGTCTTGGTAGTGGTATAGCACTGGTCTATTTGCTGTACAGAGGGAACTCATGATTGCTGTGATGCTAAACACTGTGACACTGATGTGTCAAATGCAATAATGGTTACCCATGGTGGACAGTGTTTGGTGGAGCTCCCCAATTAAAACAAGCTTGGAAGCAGGAGTGGCATCCACTTCCGAAATAGCTTGCCTCTGGAAGCTTTATGAACTTGGACAAGCAATGAAAGTTATACAAGTGTTCAGGTCTTTCATTCATAGGGTCGCTATGACTCGAAAGTGGTTAAGAACAACAACACAACAAAGTAGACACAGGAAGAAGCACAAATGGGAGAAGGTCAATGTCACATGAAGATTGCCAAGGGACCTAGGCTATAGAAGATGAGACAAGGACCTAGCCCTGAGTCTTCTCCTGAGCTGGCACCCCAAATTTGGACTCCCAGTCTCTTAAACTGTGAGAAAATAAATACCTTGGGTTCCCCTCCCCCAAGTTTACCTCATTTTACTGCCTCTTGGTTCCACCATTGCTCTTGTTAGATGTTGTCAAGTCAGGTCTGACTCAGAAACCATGTACATAGAGTCAATGCCCAACAGATCAAAGTCCTGCCTGATCCTGCATCATTCACACAATCTCCACTCGGCCTATGGTTACAGTCACTATGTCAGCCCATCTCATTGAAGATTCTCCTCTCTTTTGTTAGTCCTCTACCTTTCTAAGCATGATGCTCTCTCCCAAGGATGAGCCCCTCAGAGCAGCTGGTGGATTTAAACCATGTGCCTTTGGGTTGGCAGCACAGCTCCTTCCCACCAGGCTGCCAGAGCTCTCTACTTTGTAGGTTAATGTTTGTTACTGGTAGTGCAAGATTGTGCATGTCATAATGTTTCTCTTTGATGTCTGTATGTTTTGTGCACTTTCTCTGTTTTCCCCTTCTCAAGTAATATTGTACTGATCACTTACTGTATGTTGCTTTTCCTTACCCCATTTTAACATGTGCTTATTGTCCACTTTTTCTGTTTTCAAAGCCACCCACTTGTGGTATTTTTGTTACAACAAAAAATAGCGGGCACGCTCTGGTGGCTTAGTGGCAAGAAGCTGCAACTATAAGCTCAGAGATGCACAGTTCAAATCCACCAGATGCTCTGCTAGAGAAGAAAGAACAATCTCCTCCTGTACCAGTCAGATCTGATTTGATGGTTGTTTGTTGTTGTTGTTATGTGCCGTCGAGTCGTTTCCGACTCATAGCG
>NW_006399752.1:46869762-46872139 GCF_000299155.1 Elephantulus edwardii
CCTCAGTTTCAGCAAGCAGGGTTGTGTCATCTGCATAACGCAGATTGTTAATAGATCTTCCACCAATCCTGATGCCACAATTCTCCTCATAGAGGAGATTTGATGGTACACACAAAAAATAATGAAATAAAAAAAGGAGAATATAGCAAAACTTGTTAGCAACACTAGGAAATGAAGTAAATTTATATAAGTCAATGGTAACCATCAGTCATTACTATTTTTGAGCCTCTTATTGTAGCCATTGTATCCTCTCATCTCATTGAATGAGAATCTTCCTCTTTTTTTGTTGACTTTACCAAGCAGGATGCCTTTCCATGGAGATTGGTCTCCTTAGGTCATATGTCTAAAGTATGTGAGAGAGCGATATATTACCTCAAAATAAAAATATGTCAATGCTATGACATGTACACACATGCACATGATAAGATTACTCATAAGTAGTATGGATAAATAAGCTATAGTATATTCATAGAATGGAATATCATAAAACAATAAAAAAGAAATGAAGTATAGATACCTCTACAACATGAACAAACCTTAAAACCATCATGCTATATGGAAGAAGTTAGTGAAAAAGGACAAATTGAGCCCAGGGAGAAGTTTCTAAGATGTGGGTAGTCAAGTATCAAACCAAATATTAATCTAAATGATAAACCAAATGCTATATCAGGATTTGAGGGAGGTGCAAATACTGGAATTCCTCCTGAGACAGATCACAGGGGTGAAGCACTAAGGCATCTTCACAATTCTTGGATTGTATCTGCTAACCCCATCCTCCTGAGTCAAGCATAAGGTTATCAATAGAAAGAGCCTAGCTTCATTTGCATAGAATTCCCTTTTCCAGGTGATTTTTCAGTCCAGTTACAGGGAAGCTAGGTTCAGGGGCTGCAGTCTTCAAGCTGTTCTCCCCTGCCTTTACATTCTCTGTCTTTCCTCAGTCCTGATGTCCCTGTCTCTTCTATGTCCTTGGCCGACAACACTAAGAGGTGCTGGCCTTCCTTTGAGCTCCCTCTGTCCTTCTCCAGGATGGTGTTGACATTAAATCTAACTTGATCCTGGTGATGCTGGAAAAGGAAAGCACAATTAAAAGCCCTAATTCCTGTTGGGTCAATTCCAACTCACCACAATCCTGTAGTGCACAGAGTTTCCTGCGCTGCGGTCTTTATGGTAGTAGATGGATGCATCTACCAAGAAAGATGGCTGGTGGGTTCAAACCATTGATATTTCACTTACCACTCTAGCTCTTAACCACTGCGTCACCAGCATAAAACCAAACAAGGAAACCAAACTCACTGCTGTTAAGTGGAATTTAAAGTCATAGTGACCTTATTCGATAGAGTAAACCTGCCCACAGGGTTCCAGTCCATGAGCTGTTTTATGGGAAAAGGATGGGCAATCTCTGCCTGTGCAATTAAACTGCCTTTGAAAACATGCTGGAGGCTCAGCTCTGAGTTAGTTCCAACTCAATGACACTCAACAACAACAGTCTTTATGAAAGCAGACTTCATCGTTATTCCATGGAGTGGTTGGTGGGTTCAAACTATAAAGGTTTTTTTTGGTTGGTTTTTTTTTTTAGCTGCTGTTCTACTAAAGTGGCTGCTGTTCTTGTTAGATGTCCTAAGATTGACTCTGATTTATAGTGAACCATACACAGAGTATGGAGATCCCACACTATCTTCATAGTGCTTAAGTTCATTGTTGCAACCACTATGTTAATCAACTCATTGAAGGTCTTCCTCTCCTTCACTGACACTCTGTCTTTCTAAGTATGATGTCTTTCTTTAAGGACTAGTGTCTGATAACAATATGCACAGAGTATGTGAGACAAAGTCTCACCATGGTTTCTTCTCAAGAGCAGCCTGGTTGTACCTCTTCTAAGACAGATTTGTTTGTTCTTTTGCTGTGTAAGATATGTTTACTCAATATTCTTCACCAACATTATAATTCAAAGCCATCAATTCTCTTTCATTTTTCCTTATTCATTGTCCAATGTTCACTCAAATATGTTGTTGTTGTTGTTGTTGTTACGTGCCATTAAGTCGCTTGTGAGTCATAGTGACCCTAAGTACAACAGTTCTGAACTCTATCTTGAGTCAACCTCATTCTCTCTGACACACCCACCTCCATTACCCCAGTCACTGAGTCAATCCATTTCATCCAGGGTCTTCCTCTCTTGCTGTCCTTCCACCCTTCCAAGCATGATGTCCTTCTCAAAGGATTGGTCCCTTCTTGCATCATACCCAAAGTTTGTGAGATGGATCTTCAAAATCCTTGCCTTCAAGAAAAACCTTGGTTTTACCTCTCCAAGGTAGACCTATTTGTTCTCTTGGTTGTCTAAGGCATCATTTCTTCTTCTGTCATCCTTAGTCATTGTCCA
>NW_006399752.1:46872529-46874248 GCF_000299155.1 Elephantulus edwardii
TCTTCTCCTATGCTGTCCCTCTACCCTTCCAAGCATGATGTCCTTTTCTAAGAACTAGTCCCTCCTGGCCACATGACCAAAATGTGAGATGGAGCTTCAAAATCCTAGCCTCCAGGGAGAAACTTGGTTTCACCTTCACCAAGACAGACTTTTTTGCTTTCTTAGCAGCCCATAGTATGTTGAAGACTCTTTTCGAGCACCAAAACACAAAGGCACCAATTCTTTCTCTTAGTCATTCTTGGTCATTGTCCAGAGTTCTGATGTATAGCAAGTAATTGCAAAGATCTTGACCTAGATCAGGCACACCTTAGTCTCTAGACAGACATCATTGCTCCTCAGCACTCTGGAGAGGACCCTGACAGCATACTTTTCCAGTGAAATTCGTTTTTCGATTTTCTGACTGCTGGTGCCAAGAGTGTTGATTATAGAGCTAAGAAAGCTATAATTAGCAACCTCAATCTCTTCTCCAGATGTTATGGTGTTGCCAATTGGCCAGTGGTGAGAATCTTTGTCTTCTTGATGTTGAGCTTCAATTTATATTGAAGACTACAGTTCTTGAATTTCTGCAGCGAGCACTTTAGGTTCTCCTCAGTCAGCAAGCAAGGTTGTGTCATGGGCATAATGTAGGTTATTGATGAGTCTTCTCCCAAGCCTGTTGCCACATTCCTCCTCATAAAGCTGGAATGCAAAAGTTGGGAACCAGAAAGAAGAATCAGTAGTTGGAAAACATGGACTTGGTGACAGAAATGAGGCTGGAGACAGAATGATAGAATTCCACACAATCAACAATTTAATCATTGCAAATACCTTTTACAAAAAACATAAATGCAGCCTATACACATAGATTTCAAATGATGAGAGTAAGACTGATTACATCTGTGGAAGGAATCATTGGAGAAGTCCAATATCAGCAGTGAAAACTAGGCTAGGTGCTCATTGCAGAACCAACCATCATCTATTCATATGCAAGTTCAATTTAATGCTAAAAAGGTTCAAATCATATTCACAGGAATAAAAATTTCATCTTGAATCTATCTCCCCTGTATTTAAAAACCAACTCATGTGCAGGCTTGAGGCCTTGAACACTAATGAATGAAGATCAGATGAGCTGTGGGAAGATATCAAGAATCTCATGCATGAAGAACGCAAAAGGTCATTACAAAGACAGAGGAAGAAGAAAAACCCAAAATAGATGTCAGAAGAGACTCTGAATATTGCACTAGATCACCAAGAAGCCAAAGCTAAGGGAAGAAAATAAGAATTTAAGGAGCTGAATAGAAGATGTCAAAGGGAAGCTCCGGAATACATAGCAAAGTATTATAATTAAATGTGCAAGGAGCTGGAGTTGGAAAATCAAAAGGGCCAGAGTCACTCAGCATTTCTTACGCTGAAAAAACTAAAGAACAAATTCAAGCCATGGGTTGCAATACTTACAAAGCTATGGGCAGAATATGGAATGATCCAGGAAGTATTAAAAGAAGATGGAAGAAGTATACAAAGTCACAGTACCAAAAAGAATTGGGTGACATAGAAGAATATCAAGAAACAACATATGGTCAAAAGGCAATGGTGAATGATTAAGGAGGAAGTTCAAGGTGCTCTGAAGGACTTGGCAAAAAAATAAAGCCTCAGAAATTGATGGAATATCAATTGACATATTTTAACAAACAGATGCTACCCTGGGTGTGTTCACTAGGTTGTGCCAAGAAATCTGGAGTA
>NW_006399752.1:46879158-46884315 GCF_000299155.1 Elephantulus edwardii
GCAAAAATCCTAAATAAAATACTGGCAAATAGAATCCAATGATACATAAAAAAATAATCCACCATATTAAGATTTTATAAACACTTCTACTCCATACCTCCAAATTTCCAGCATTCTTTCAGTCAGCCTTTCTTCTGTCGCCTTGCATATACATCTTTGTGAAAGTACAGGTATTCTCAACTTTTCAAAAGTTCCCTTCACATTTCTTCACTTAAAAGAAAAAAAAATCCTACTACATTGCTACCTGTGTTTGCCCACTGAAAGCAATCTGACAAAGAGTTTTGCTTTTATGAAAAAAGGGGGGGGGGAGCTAAACAAATGTTCAGCATTCATTTTGCAGTGAGCTCTTAAAGAGGTTGCTGGAATCCCAAGCACTGAGATTGTCTCCAGGCTGTTTCCCTGGGGGCTACACTCAGCATTTCAACATCAAGCTCAGAGCTTTGTCTGTGAATACTGTACGTTAGTGTAATTGTAGGTTTTATATGTTAGTTAGTATGAGTGGAGAGCTTTTTATGAGAGTGGAAACACTACAAATATTTTCTCATATAAACCAAGCTCTGGTGGATCGTTTGTAGGGAGTTGTGCTGCTAGGTCCCAGGCCAAGCCTCTCTGATGGTTCGAATCCAGCAGTGGCTCCTCGGAGAAAGATGAGCAACCATGTCTGTGCAATTTACAGCCTTGGAAACCCAATGAGCTGGTTCCAACTCAATGGCAAGAAGGTGTTTGAGTTCGATACAATGAGTGGTAATTGTTTCTTCATTGTAAGCCATTTAGTTAGGTTTATGAAAGTTATTATAAGAACACCCTACTCTTGGGGGAAATATGCATATCTAAATGATGAGTTAATTCTTAGATACAAAAGTGAGAAATGGACACCAACAAGTGCGAAAAAGGACACTGAATCTAAGGGAAAGTATATTTTACTCTTGGTAGAGATTGTTAAGTAGTCTCAGAAATCAGTATTAGAACCAGTTTGGACCCCTATCATTACAGAGTAAGCCTCTTAATCCATAAACTTTTTAATCCCACAAATATTGCGTCCATTGTCCAGTGTCATATAAAGTTGAATCGACATGAAGAGCAGAAGGTGTGGCATTACTAAGATTGTGTACAAACTTACAGGGAAGCAGGCAGGGGACTTCCATTCAGTTCTATCTGAGGCCAGGCACTCTCCAGACTTCCTTTATAAGGTAGGAATTATACCACAATAATGGTTTACATTCTATTACATGTGGCTACGGGGACCTCTCCAAGGTGCTAATGAGCAATGATGTCAGTTTGAGGACTAAGGTGAACCTGATCCAACTCATGATCTTTTCAATTGCTTGCTATGCATCGGAAAGCTGAGCATTGACTAAGGATGACAGCAGAAGAATCAATGCCTTTGAGTTAGGATGTTGACGAAGAGTGCTGACTTTCTCACCACGGATTGGTGAGAAAACAAACATACATGTCTTGAAGAAAGTGCAGCCAGGATGCTTCTTAGAAAGGAAGATGATGAAACTCCACCTCCTATACCCAGGCATGTGATAGATGAAGCTAGTCCTTGGAAAAGGACATCATGCTTGGAAAGGTGGAAGGTCAGCAAAAGACATCTCAACAAGATGCATTAACGGAGTGGCTGGAGCAGTGGGCTTGAGTGTAGCAGGGATGGTGAGGACAGGGCTGAATAGGGCAGGATTCAGGTCTGCTGTTCAGAGGGTCGTTATGAGTGTGGTCGACTCAGTGGACCTAACAGCAACAACAAAGGGTAAACATGCACACAAGAGGCTTCAGAAATGGTGATCCTCAGACTATTCAGAAAATGACAGTTAACTCCACCCAAAGGAGAGAAACGTAATATGCAAATGTCTTCAGAGCCTAGATTTATGCTGTTGCCAACATTTATGGATCAGCAACTGGTCATTAATGGTCTGAGGACCCTCAGTTGGCATCAGCAGCCCCCTGATGTGTCTGGCATTTCTCAAAAGTTGAAACTGTAGCCTCCTTAACTCTCTGGGAAGAACCTTAAAAATCTCTCAAAGGATACTGTGCCGTCTTCTTTAGAAGTCTTGTATCAATTTTCACCCTTTGAAGTTTAGTCATTAGATTACAGTCTTCACATCTGAAGCTTCACATGATGGCTTATAACCATTTCCTCTATCAGCCTGACCTACTTTCCACTTGTATTTGGGAAGAAGGCTTAATAACGTGTCAGACACCTGCTGCTGCCTCTGCAATTGGTCCACAGCAATTTCCCTCTGAGCCCAGGTCTGTGCTCCTCACCCAACAGAACAGGAATCTTTCCACAGTCTGGAGGATTCCTCCAGACTCAGTAGGTCTTTGAGAATGGGAAGTTCTGTTCTATATTTTTCTCCTTGTCTGTCAGGAGCTAGCTATCATGACCTTGATCAAAACCTTCGCTAGTTGAAGCTGGGCACTATCTACTTCTTCTGGTCTCAAAGTGGAGAAGGTCATGATTCAGGTTGTGTACTATTGGCTCAGGATAGGATAGGATTCACAGGGTACAAGGTCACTACGAGCTGTAGGTGACTCCACAGTGTACAACAACAACAGGCAATATTTCTTCCAATCACCACAGTTCTCACTGAGAAATGTTGACAAATAACATTTTCCACATCTCCTTATATTTCCAATAGTGTTGGTTAGCCCTTATAGATGAGCTCTGGGTACCTCATGTGCACATAAATAAGATTTTTATTATGCTCCAGTTTTGTAACTCTATACCCCCAAACAAGAAGGAACTAATTCTGCCAAGCAGCATTTGGGAAACCAAATCAGTTAACCATTGAGTTGACTCTGACTCATGGTGGTGCTGTGTGTGTCACAGTAGAACTGAGATCCAGAGTGTTTCAATGGCTGATCTTTGGTTTTAAAGTAGATCTTCAGGCTTTTCTTTCAGTGTGTTTCTAGTGAGACTCAAGCCTCCAACCTTTCAGTTAACAGCTAGGTGCATTAACTGTTGCACCACATGGGAGCTCTAGAATATAAGAAGGTGAAGCTTGTTGTTCTGTGTTGTCGAGTCAACTATGACTCATAGTGATCCGTCTCTGACACACTTACCCTTATTACCCCAGATACTGTGTCAATCCATCTCATCTGAAGTCTTCCTCTCCTGTGCTGTCTCTCGATCCTTCCAAGCATGATATCCTTCTCCAAAGACTGGTCTCTCCTGGCTACATGCAGTATGTTAAACGGAGCCTCAAAATCCTTGCCTCCAAGGAGCAGCTTGGTTTCACCCTCTCTAGGACTGACCTATTGCTTCTCTTGGCAGTTGAGACTATGTTCAATACTCTTCTCCAGCAACACAACTCAAAGACATCAATTTTTCTTCTGTCTCCCTTGCCCAGCTCTCTGATGCATTGTAAGTATTGTGAAGACCATGGCCTGGATCACGTGCATCTTAATGTCTAGAGTGAAATCCTTGCTCTTCAGCATCCTGGAGAGGTCCCTAACTGCAGATTTCCCCAGTGCAATTCATCTTTTGATTTCCTGACTGCTGGTGCCAAGAGTGTTGATTGTGGAACTGAGCAGGCAGAAATTGTTGACAATCTCAAGCTCTTCTCCATCTATCATGGTGCTGTCAATTGGTCCAATGGTGAGAATCTTGGTCTTCTTAATTTAGAGCAACAATCCTTACTGCAAACCGCAGTTCTTCATCTTCTGCAGCAGATGTTTTTGGCCCTCCTTAGTGAGATTGTGTCATCTACACAAAGCAGGTTGTTGAGGACTCTTCCTCCAATCCTGATGTCATATTCTTCCTCATAAAGTCCAGCCTCTCAATGATCTGTTCTGCATAGAGATTGAAATCGTATGGAGACAGGACACATCTCTGACGCATTCCTTTTCTAATTTTGAACCATGTACTGTTGCCTCACTCTGTTCTGATTACTGCCTCCTTGTTCAAGTATAGATTTTGCATAGGCACAATCAGGTATTCTGGGATTCCCATTCTTCTCAAGCTTAGCCACAGTTTGTTGTGATCCACACAGTCAAATGCCTTTGCATAGTCAATGAAACCCAGATAGACACTCCCCTGGTACTCTTTGCTCTCAGCCAAGATCCACCTGGCATTGGCAATGATGTCCCTCATGCCACAGCCTCTTCAAAACCCAACTTGTATTCTGGTAGTTCTCTGTGATGTGAAACTTAGATCACCATAAACTAGGGATAATTCCATTTCTAGGAAGCATGGGGTCTCTTTAAAGCCTTGCTTAGTCTCTGAGGGAAGGTCTGTGGGTGGTGCAAATTATTTGCACTTGACAATCTAATTCCTCTATTGTTCCATATCAGTACCATATGAATTGGTAATGAAGGAGGAACTTGAAGCCGTGTTGAAGGCATTGGAAAAAATAAGGCCCCAGCAATCAATGGGATACCAGCTGACTTGTTTCAGTTAACAGATGCAGCCCTGGATGTGCTCACTAGTCTATGCCAGGAGATTTGGAGGACAGAATGTTTGTTCCCATTCCTAAGAAAGGTGACCCAACAGAATGTGGAAACTATAAGACAGTGTCATTAATATCACATGCAATCAAAATCCTGCTGAAGATCATTCAAAATGGCTAGAACAGTACCTAATTAGGGAACTGCCAGAAGTTCAAGAAGGACTTAGAAGAGTTCCTAAACAACATACCTCTGGAAACTCTATGAACTTCGATAAATGACGATGGTTATAGAACAGCTTCAGGCCTTTTGTTCATAGGGTCACAATGAGCAGTGCTTGACTAGATGGCAATCAACAACAACAATTGCACAGCAACATAGATATGATTGCTGATGTCAGATGGATCCTGGCTGAAAGTAAAGAATATCAGAAGAATGTATATTTGTGCTTCATTGAATATGCAAAGCAATTGGCTGTGTGGACTATAACAAGTTATGAGGAACATTGAGGAGAATGGGAATCACAAAGCACTTATTTGTGCTCATGCAAAACCTGGACCTAGACTACAGGGCTGTTGTGCAAGCAAAACAAGGAAACATTGCTGTTGTTGTTATGTGCTACTGTGACTCATAGTGACCCTATGTACAACAGCCCTAAACCCTGCTCTATCCTGTGCCAATCACATTGCCTCTGACACACCCATCCCGATTACCCCAGTCACTGAATCAATCCACCTCATAGAGAGTCTTCCCCTCCTGCACTGTCCCTCC
>NW_006399752.1:46885991-46978024 GCF_000299155.1 Elephantulus edwardii
CAGCAGTTAACCAACAATTAACCTCTAGTTGCTCCATGGAAGAAGGATGGGCAATCTCCTCTTGTGTACCTGCTGGAGGGTCAGCTATGGGTTGATTCTGACTCAGCAGTACACAACAACAACAATGTCAAAGCTTGCCACTTTGAACACATACAGCTATACCAAATAAGAAAGATCTAGTGATCTGCTTCCATGAAGATTATCACCAAGGACTTCCTGTGACATAGTTCTACATTGACTAGTGGTAATGGATTTTGGTGTCTAGAGTGAAGACGGTTGTCACTGCTCATGGGGATTTCTGTGGACTAAGAAGAGGAATATAATCTAAACATAAGAGGCCTTTTCAAAGGTTTGGATCTTGTTGTAGGGGCTCTCCCAGAAAAAGGAAGCAAATAGCTGGGCAAACAAACTGTTTAAACAAAGCCCCTTAGGGCAGAATAGTTGTGCAATGTGGCTGAGGTTTGCAATCTGATTGAGTTGTTTGATTACCATTCAAATTACCAGCCTCAGATGTCAGGGATACCTGCCCCAGTAAATTGCATCTGATATACCAGTGGCTGCTCTGAGCCAAACAGGTGAGAGCTACAAGGGGCTCACTCCATCAACCACCTGTTAAGGCACTCCTGGGCACATCTCAACCCCACTTCCCCAGCAGGCAGATCAGGCCCTGCAGTGGGATGACAACGTAATTATCCAGTCATCAGAAACACCTTCTGTGTCTTTAATCTACCTTGACAATCCGATGGCTTGTCATTTCCAGGCCTCTTAATTGGCTGCGTGATTGACATAAGAGTGTGTGTGTGTAGGGGGTTTATTTCTTTTAAGAATCAAGGAGAGCCTATGTCTTCAAAATTAACTCAGTTACATGATTCCAGAGACCTAGTTTGCACCCAGCATGGGCTGAAATTGGATTTTTGCAGTCACTCTGATCCAAGATAAGCTAGCAAGAATGACAGGGAGAGGGAGCAAGCAAGTTCCTGTGTTTATTATTTACTTATCGCTAGACGTTTCATTCACCTGGGGGCTGACTTGACACCCATTTCAACAACATTGTGAAAAAGACTTTTATTAGTTTCTTTGGGGGAATGAATCTTGATACTCAGTTTTCATAGGACTCAGTTCCACACTTCATGTGACATAAATATATTTTTTTTAAAAAAATTTTGTTCACACAGCACAGATGAAGAGGAAGACAAATCAAGAAGATCATACTGGTACAATGACGGACACATAGATTAATGGAATAGAATTGAGAACCCAGAAATAAGCCCATCTGCCTGTGGTCAACTGATTTTTGACAAGGAGATGAAATCAGTTAAGTGGAGAAATGACAGCCTTTCTAACAAATGGTGTTGGCAAAATTGGAAAAATAACTGTAGAAAACCCAAACAAGATCCACACCTTACTACATACACAAAAGCCAACTCAAAGTGGATCATGGACCTAGGACTAAAACCAAGGACTGTAAACTTAATTAGAAGAAAGCTTGGAAGAACTCTAGCAGACCTAACCCACAACATAAACAGTCTTCCAAGCATCCTGAAAACCAACAACCAGGAGAGGATAAAACAGATGAATGAGACCTTCTAAGAATAAAATCTCTATGCACATCCAAAAATTTCTCCAAAAGGGTAAAAAGGGAAGCCCCAGACTGGGAAAAATATCTGGTAATTACATGTTTGATAAGGGACTTATATCTAGAATTTACAAAATACTTGCGCACCATAAGACAAAACAATCTAACTGAAAAATGGGCACAGTATATGAACAGACACTTCACCAAAGAAGACATTCAAATGGCTAACAAGCACATGAACAAATGTTCTAAATCCCTAGTGCTAAGAGAGATACAAATCAAAACAACTAAGAGATATTGTCTCACCCCAGCAAGAATAGCAAAATTTAACAGAATAGCAAACAGCAAATGCTGGCCAGCTTGCAGAGAAATTAGAAACCCTTATTCACACTGTTGGTGGAAGTATATAATGGTGCAACCACTGTGGATAGCAGAATGACACTTCCTCAAAAAGAAATAAAAATACCACTTGACCCAGCAATTCCACTACTGGAAATAGACCCTATAGAAACCACAACTGCCACCCAAGCAGATATTTGTTTACCCATCCTTATTGTGGCTTTGTTCACAATAGCAAAGAGTTGAAAACAACCCAAGTGCTCATCAACAAATGACTGGATAGAGCAGCTCTGGTATATTCACACAATGGAATACTATGTTGCATTGAAAAACAAGGAACTCATAAAATATTATACAAAATGGGTGACCCTGGGGGACATTATGCTGAGTGAAATATCTCAGCCACAAAAGTACAAATACTGCATAGTGCCACTTTTGCAAAGCGTGACTGACACTGGGGTTGGGGAAACTAAGAGGGGATAAAAAAATGTGTACTACATTGAAACAGATGAGGGAGATAACTGTTTAGGAGGAATATACAAATAGGTATTATTGTCATGACAAGAGTCCAGAATTAAAACAGCATAGTAGAGTGGAGGGGGGTGGGACTGAGAGAGTGGGTATTGTATAACAATGAAAAAAACGCTTTTTTTTTTTTTTTTTTGGGTTTTAAAAAGAAAAGCGAACTGGGGTGGGGTGGACAGGAAGGAAAGTGTGCAACAAAGAATGAATGGAAATCCAAAGTCTCTGTAAACTTTCATTAAAATAAAAAATAATAATTTCTGGGGTGAAAATGAAGAAGATCATCTACAAGATGGATTGACAATGACAATGGACTTGAGCACAGCAGAGCTTGTGGCGATGGCACAAGATAGGGCAGGATTCTGATTGGTTGTTTTTAGTGTCACTATGGGCCGTACTTCACTAGACGGTACCTAACAACAACAGAGCACAGAAATCCACGTGTTAAACTGTTTTCTATAATGAATACCTGGATTTGAGTGCTTAAATAGCGTGGCTTACATGGACCAAGAGGCAGCTATCCGAGTCAGGAATGGTGTGTGTCAAGGTGGTATTCTTCTTCCGTGTCTATTCAAATCTGAGTCGCAAACGACTCAACAGCACATAACAACAACAACATTCAATCTGTCTGCTGAGCAAATAATTCAAGAAACTAGACTGTATAAAGAAGAATGTGACGTCAGGACTGGAGAAAGACTCATCAATAATCTGCTTTATGGAGATGATACAATCTTCCTGGCTGAAAGTGAAGAAGACCTGAAGCACTTACTACTATTATTATTTCGTGTGTGTGTTTACCGTCAGGTCGGATCTGACAGGTACGGGAGGAGATTGTCCCTCCTCCAGCAGAGCATCTGGTGGATTCGAACCGTGCACCTCTGGGATTGCAGCGCAGGTTCTTGCCACTAGGCCACCAGAGCTCGCCAAGCACTTACTACTAGCAATCAAAGAGTACTGCTTTCGATATGGACTACATTTCAACATCAAGAGCACAAAAATCCTTATCATTAAAACCAATAGGTTCACATGACAGATGGAGAAAAGATTGAAGTTGTGAAGGATATTTTTTTACTTGGAGCCACAATCAACACCCATGGTAGCAGCAGACAAGAAATCAAAAGGCGTGTTGCATCAGGGAAGTCTGCTATTAAGGACCTCTCCAAAGTGCTACAGTACAGGGATGTCTGTTTAAAGTCTGAGGTCCACCTGATCCAAACCATGGTCTTTTCAATTGTTTCCTGTGCATCTGAAAGTTAGACAATAAATAAGGATGCCAGGAAAAGAATTGATGCCTTTGAACTATAGTCTTGGAGAAGAGTACTGAATAAACCATAGATTTCCAAAAGAACAAACAGGTCTGTCTCGAAAGTGCAACCAGGATACTCGTTAGAGGCAAGGATGGTGAAACTTTGTCTCACATACTTCGGGCAGGTTGTTAAGAGAGTCCTGACTTTGGAAATAGACATCCTGCTGGGAAAGGTGGAAGGTCAGAGAAAGAGAGGAAGACCCACAACAAGCTGAACTGACGCAGGGTTATAACAATGGCCTCAAGCAGATTGTTATGTGCTGTTGAGTCACTTGTGACTCATAGCGATCCTATGTACAAGAGCCCTAAACCCAGCTCTATCCTGTATCAACCTCCCCATCTCTGACACACCTATTCCCATTACCCCAATCACTGAATCAATCTATCTCATTGAGGGTCTTCATCTCTCCTGCAGTCCCTCCACCCTGCTGAACATGACATTCTTCTCCAAGGACTAGGCCCTCCCCCTTGCAACATGCCCAAAGTATGTTCAGAAACCTTGCCTCCAAGTAGCATCCTGGTTTCACCCTCTCCAGGACAAACCTGTTTGTTCTCCTAGCAGGCCATGGTATATTCAACACTCTCCTCAAGCAGCACAGCTCAAGCATCAATTATCTTTCTATCATTCCTAGGCACTGTCCAGCTCTCTGATGCATAGCACACAATTGTGAAGACTATGGCCTGGATCAGGTGCACCTTAGTCTCCAGCCTGACATCATTGCTCTTCAGTACTCTGGCAAGGTCCTTGAAGCATGTCAGAGATCGTAAAGATGGTGCAGGATAGGGTAGGGTTCAGATCAGTTATTCATAGAGTCATTCACTATGAGTCATTATTGGCTCAAGGGCACTATCAGTGTGGACAAGACCCTGTTATTCTCATTCCTCTTCCAATGCTGTTCCACAACTAGCAACACCTTCCTGTAGGTTGCTGTATTCTTAGGAGGGTCTTCCCTTCATGAGATGGGAAAGAAAATCCTATTAGTGACAGGCTTACACCATTCCAGAGAAGGAATATGCTCTCTCTGCCATGGCTCATGATGTCATAGCATTCAGGCAAGACTGATTGGTCATCCATGGCTCATGTACCCACCCCTTGCCTCAATCATTGGAGGCAGTGTATTGGAATTTTATGACTAGGTGAACCTCAATCATATTACATAGTGACCACGACAAAGATCATGATGATGGCACAGGATAGGGCAAGGCTTTAATTAGTTGTTCGCAGGGTTTCCTATGAGTTGTATTCCACCCTTTAACACTGAACAATAACAACACGTGTGAGCAGGGAATGTGAAAGATGCTGTGATGAGTGGTCCCCTGAGAACTGTACGAAGTGAGGGTAAGGAAAGGGTGGTTTCCCAAGGACCGAGGGAGTTAACCAGTCCAAGAAAATAGATATTGTCTTTAGACATTTTAAGTGAAAATTTTTAACAGAGTGTGTCTCTTTCCTTCTCAGTTGTCTTTCCTTGACAGAGAAGTTTGTTTTGACAACCAAGTAGGAGCTGTCAGAAGCAATGCTGATGAGTGTGTGTTAAGTTGGTTCAACTTGCCATCTCTCCAGGATTGGCATTGGCAAAGGAGACTCTGCATCTACTTTGGAGCCTGCAGGCACTTGAAGCATCCATACTTCTGCCCTAGTGATTAAAAAAATGGCTGGGAAGAGGTTATCTCAAACATGAGCTGCTAAAAATAGGTGAGTTGAAGTCTCAGCCCCACCTGACCAGACTCATTGATCTGCAAGCCTTGCTCACAACGTCTGCATTCTTCACCTCGTTCCACAGCATAGCTGATCTTAGAACATCCTTGTTGTTGTTGTTGTCATGTGCTATCAAGTTGCTTGCGACTCATAGCGACCCTATTGTACAATAGCCCAAAACTGTGCTCTGTCCTGTGCCAATCACACTGTCTCTGATACACCCACCCCGATTACCCCAGTTACTGAATAAATCTACCTCATAGAGGGCCTTCCCCTCCTGCGCCATCCCTCCACCCTCCCAAGCATGATGTTCTTCTCCAAGGACCGGTCTCTCCTTACAACATGACCAAAGTATGTCAGACAGAGCCTCAGAATCCTTGCCTCCAAGGAGCCACCCAGTTTAACCCTTTCCAGGACAAATCTGTTTGTTTTCCTAGCAGTCCATGGTATTCTCAATACTCTTCTCCAGCACCACAGCTCAAAGGCATCAATTCTCCTTCTATCCTCCTTGGTCATTGTCCAACTCTCTGATGCATAACAAGTGATTGCAAAGACCATGGCCTGTATCAGACGCACCTTACTCTCCAGAAAGACACCATTGCTCTTCAGTACTTTAGAGAGGTCCCTAACAGCAGACTTTCCCTTCGCAATACATCTTTTAATTTCCTGGCTGCTGGTGCCAAGAGTGTTGATTGTGGAGCCAAGCAGACTAAAGTTATGAACAATCTCAATCTCTTCACCATCCATCCTGATGCTGCCAATTGGTCCAGTGGTGAGAATCTTTGTCTTCTTGACACTGGGCCTCAATCCATATTGGAGGCTGCAGTCCTTGACCCTCTGCAGCAAGCACCTCCGGTCCTCGTCAGTTTCAGCAAGTAGGGTTGTATCATCTGTATAAGGCAGATTGTTGATAGATACTTCCACCAATCCTGATGCCGCATTTCTCCTCATAAAACCCAGCCTCCTGGATGATCTGTTCTGCATACAGGTTGAAAAGGTATGGAGACAGGACACATCCCTGGCATACACCCTTCCCAATTTTGAAACATGCAGTGTTTCCACATTGGTTACCGGTTGAGTCAATGGCAATCCCCGTATTCCAGAATAGAGTTGCACCTTGTAGTGCTTTTCACTGCCTTTAGAATCTTTGAGCAGTACATCCTTAGGTATTTCTTCTAAGCTACCTCAGGATGAACTCGAATCTTCAACCTTTCCATTCACAGCTGACAGGGTTATCTATTTGCACTGCCTGAGGTAAATATTCTGAAAGTGATAAACAAAATAATTAAACATGTATCATACCTATAAGCCTAATCATATATTCTTTTCAGACAGTTCTTCCCCTCATCTGTTCTACTGTGGTGTTATCTATCCATTATTTTCCCATTCTTTCCCTCACCCCTCCTAATGCCTGTCCTATTTTATAACAGCAATGTTATGCAGTATTTGTCCTTTTGTGACTGAGATATTTCACTCAGCATAATGTTATCCAGGCTTCTTCATGGTGTGTAATGTTTCATGTTGTTGTAGTTTGCCTTTGAGTAGAGCATGATTCATAGTCACCTTATGAACAAAAGGCCTAAAGCCTTTCTGTAACTATCAACATTTATCAAAGTTCATAGAGTTTCCAGAGGCATGTTGTTTAAGAAGTGGACGGCACGCCTGCATTCTTTTTCAATGCTACGTAAAATTCCATTGTGTGAATATACTGTGGTTTTTCTATCTATTTTTTTTGTTGTTGTTGGGGATTTCAGTTGCTTCCATCTCTTTGCTACTGTGAATAATGCATCAATAAGCATGGGTGTTCAAACATCTGTTTGAGTTGTGACTCTGGCTTTTTTAGGGTATATTCCTAGTAATAGAATTGCTGAGTCAGATGTTATGCTTATTTCCAACTTTTTGATAAAACATCAGATTGCCTTCCATAGTGGCTGTACCATTTTACACTCCCACGAGCAGTGAACAAGAGTTCCAATCTCTCCACAACCTCACAAGCATTTGTTATTTGCTGGGAGGTGATATCTCATAACTGTTTTTATTTGCATCTCTCTTATAGCTAGGGATTTTGAACATTTCTTCACGTATTTATTTCACATCTGAATTTCTTCTTTGGTGAAGTGTCTGTTCATATCCTGTAACCATTTTGTGATCGAGTTCAACAATCTTCCAAGCGTAATGAAAAACCTACAATCAGGAGAGAATAAAATAGATGAATTGGACTTTCTAAGAATCAAATCCCTATGCACATAAAAAAGTTTCTCTAACAGGGTAACAAGGAAATCCACAGACTGTGGGATAATATTTGACAATGGCATATCTGATAAAGGACTTACACCCAAAATTTATATAGCATACTCCAGCACCTCAACAAGAAAAAGGAAAACAACCCAATCACAAAAAAAGTGACTATCTTAACAATTTAGTGTTGTTATAAACAGAAACATCCTATGTGAGTGTGACTTTAAGGAAAAGAAATTAATTTTCTCACAGTTTAGAAGATGAGGAGTCCAAGTTCAAGGCATTCGTTCTAAGAGAAGGCTCTCTCTGTTGGCTCTGGAGAATAGTCCAGATTCTTTTGAGCTTCAATTCCATGGTGATCTTCATGTGCTTGGCATCTCTTTTTCCTGCCTCTGCTTCTTTAATCTATTCCTTCTATCTCTCATAAGAGATTGATACAAACACCCTGCACTGTTGTTGTTGTTGTGTGCCAGTAAGTTGATTGCAATTCATAGTGACCCTATGAACAATAACTCTGAACCCAGACTTATCCTGAGCCAATCTTACTGCCTCTGACACACCTACCCCCATTACCCTGGTTACTTTGTCAATCCATCTCATCCAAGGTCTTCCTTTCCTGCACGTGGACCCTCCTCCACTCTTCCAAGCATGATATTCTTATCCAAAGAATAATCCCTCCTGATAAGTGAGACCTCAAACATCCTCAAAGTATGTAACATAGAGCTTTAAAATCCTTGCCTCCAAGGAGCAACTTGATTTCACCTTCTGCAGGACAGACATGGCAGTCCATGCTATGTTCAATATTCTTCCCCAGCACCACAACTCAAAGGCATCAATTCTTCTGTCATCTTTAACCATTGTCCAGGTAATGCAAAGTAATTGCAAAGACCACAGAATAGATCAAGCACACTTTTGTCTCTAGACTGACATCTTTGCTCTTCAGGACTCTGGAGAGGTCCCTGACAGCAAACTGCTCCATTAATATAAAAAAGAGAATCCATTCCCAAATGGGATTATAACTACTGATATACAGATTAGGATTTACAACATATAGTGTTTGTTGCTTTGGTTTTTTGTATATATCTCAGTTATTTGTTCCTGTGATTTCTTAGTAGTCCATATTATATGTTGCCGTTTTCTTAACAAGTCACCTTATGAAAGCCTTTTTTTCTTTCTTAGCCAAACATAGTGGGTGCTTTATTTTAGATTCACACCATCAATGTATATAAGAGTTCCAATCTTTATAGACCCTCACCCGCACTTGTTGTTTGAAATCTTGTTAAACTTTGGTAGTGTTGCTGGTGTGAGGTGATATCTTTTTTAAAAAAATTATTATTATTATTATAAATTTTAATGAAAATTTACAGAGACTTTGGATTTTCATTCATTTATTGTTGCACTTTTCTCCCTGCCCACCCTTCCTTTCCAGCTCAGTTCTTGTCTTTGAAAATTAAAGGAAACATTCTTTCATTGTTATACAATCCCTCCACCCAAGTCCACTCCACTATGCAGCCTTCATTCTGGACTCCTGTCAACAATAATTGTTGTTGTTGTTGTTATGTGCCGTCGAGTCGCCTGCGACTCATAGCGACTCTCTGTACAACAGCCCTAAACTCCGCTCTGTCCTGTGCCAATCGCACTGTCTCCGACACTCCCATCCCAATTATCCCAATCACTGAATCAATCCACCTCATAGAGGGCCTTCCTCTCCTGCTCTGTCTCTCCACCCTCCCAAGCATGATGTCCCTCTCCAAGGACCGGTCTCTCCTCACAACATGTCCAAAGTATGTTAGACGGAGCCTCAGAATCCTTGCCTCCAAGGAGCCACCCGGTTTAACCCTTTCCAGGTCAAATCTGTTTGTTTTCCTAGCAGTCCATGGTATTCTCAATACTCTTCTCCAGCACCACAGCTCAAAGGCATCAATTGTCCTTCTATCCTCCTTGGTCATTGTCCAACTCTCTGATGCATAACAGGTGATTGCGAAGACCATGGCCTGTATCAGATGCACCTTAGTCTCCAAAGAGACACCATTGCTCTTCAGCACTTTGGAGAGGCCCCTAACAGCAGACTTTCCCATTGCAATGTGCCCTTTAATTTCCTGGCTGCTGGTGCCAAGAGTGTTGATTGTGGAGCCAAGCAAACTAAAGCTGTGTACAATCTCAATCTCTTCACCATCCATCCTGATGCTGCCAATTGGTCCAGTGGTGAGAATCTTTGTCTTCTTGACATTGAGCCTCAATCCATATTGTAGGCTGCAGTCCTTGACACTCTGCAGCAGGCGCTTCAGGTCCTCTTCAGTTTCAGCAAGCAGGGTTGTGTCATCCGCATAACACAGATTGTTGATAGATCGTCCACCAATCTTGACCCCACATTTCTCCTCATAGAGCCCAGCCTCCTGGATAATCTGTTCTGTATATAGGTTGAAAAGATATGGAGATAGGATGCATCCCTAGCGTACGCCCTTCCCAATTTTGGACCATGTAGTGTTCCCTTGCTCTGTTCTGACGACTGCCTCCTGGTCCAAGGGATTCCCATTCTTCTCAGAGTCAGCCATAGTTTGTTATGATCTACACAGTCTAATGCCTTTGCATAGTGAATGAAACACAGATAGACATTCCTCTGGTATTCCCTGCTTTCAGCCAAGATCCATCTAACATCAGCTACAATATCTCTAGTACCACGACCCCTTCTGAACCCAGCCTGGACTTCTGGTAGTTCTCTGTTGATGTGCTGTTCCAGTCGTTTTTGGATAATATACCTTTTAAACACTTCTCTCTCTCATCTGTTTCAATGCAGTGTACATAATTTATCCCATCCTTTTTTTTTCTTTTTTCCCCATTCGTTGGGGGTCTTCCTTTCTTTCGCTGACCTTTCCTCTTTCCAAGTATGACGTCCCTTCCAGTCAAAACACCAACACTTTTTTTATTATTATTTTAATGATTTTAATGAACATTTACAGAGATTTGGGATTTCCATTCATTCATTGCTGCACTTCTCTCCTCGCCCAGCCCTCCCCCCTACCCCAGTTCACTCCTCTCTTTGAAAAGTAAAATAAACACTCTTTCCCTTTATCCCATCTTTTTATAGATCAGAAGTGATTTGGTCTAGGACCCACCTATCTCTCCAACAACCTGATTAACATAACAAAACCAAACATCTATTTCCACACAGCATTGTATTTTCAGGTACAAGGGTTAATTAAGAACTCAAAACAAAATTTAGTTCACAACAGGCCCAGAATTAGAGTTCTTAGATAGAGTTGTTAAAATAGCAACATGATACTTAATTTAAACATTATACTTTTTGCACAAACATTCTTGTGGCAGTGATGAAACCTTTGACAGATGATGCTGGGAGAATTTTCTCACAATCCTACTGCCTTGTTTTCTTCTACGAGCTTTCTTTTAACCTGCTGTTGCTACAAGAAAGGACAGTACAATATAGGCTCTGCTACTATGCAAATATGTGAGGATATTATCTCATAGAATCAGCAGGTTGCATGGAGTGAGTTATTGACTGGAGGTTTTGCTGAACTGGTTTAATAGCTGGCTCCAAGGGAGAAAGATGGGAAGTCTCTTCCCATGTGATCAGTTTATAATTTTTGAAACCTCATTGGAAGGTCAATTATGAGGCGGTTCTAACTGGACAATTAGTGAGTAATTTGCCAGAACACAGATCCTAGAAAGAGGAGGAACTTTAGGCTCACTTGTTGTCATTGAGACAGAACCAACTGCTAGTTGACCCTCCACTGGGTTTCTGAGGCTGAAAGGAGAGATGGGGAAGAGATTGTCCACCTTTCTTAGAGTAGCCATTGGTCAACTGAAACCACCAGTGAGGCTTAGCCTTCAGTTAAACAACAAAACTCTTTTCAGACTACTTAGTCTGCAGTGTTAGTCTGAGCAGTTCCAAGTTCTAAATCAATTGAGCATTAGGAGTCCATTCACGAGCCCCATCAGGGATCTCTGGTGGTGTGGGCCATAGGGAGTCACACTTCTGACCCCAGAGTGGTGCCTCTCTAGTTGTTTGAATGCATGAGCTGCTTGATGGGAGAAAGAAGGGTGGTCTCCCTGTGATTTACAGCCTTGGAAACCTGCCAGACAGTCCCACGAGTCGGTTCTGACTCAATAGCAATGAGTTGAGTGAATTGAATTGAGTGAATGAGTTGAATTATATTGATGACAAAGAACAAAGACATTCACAAGATGCTTTAAAAAAAAAACCTGTTGCCTCTTCAGCAAGTAATAAATGTTGGAGAGGATGTTGAGAGGAAGGAACTCTTCTACATTGTTGGTGGGATTGTAAAATGGGGGAACCATTCTGGAAGGCAGTTGGCCTTCCATATGACCCAGCTATTCCACTACTTGGAATATACCCTGAGAATATGAGAACTGAAGCACAAACTGAGATTTGTACACCAATGTTCATAGCAGCATTATTCACCATCACAAGAATATGGAAACAGCCCAAATGTCCAACCACAAACGAATGGATTGAGAAATTATGGTACATTCACACAATGGAATACTATGCAGCACGCAGGAGCAATAAATTTGTAAATTATTTCCTAACTTAGGAGGGACTGGAGAGCATTATTCTGAGTGAACTAATTCAGTCCCATAAAGATAAATATTGTCTAAAACCATTATTGTAGAATGAGTATAAGGATCCAGGAGGGGTGGGAGAGGCTAGAAGCAGAGGGTTGTGGATGTGCAGGGGGAGGGGGGATTAATCATTGGGTTGTACAATTTGAGGGGTGGGGGGTGGTGAGGGAAATTGAAAGAACTTGTTCAAATTTGTATTTTAATTTTGTAAACAAACTAGTAGAAAAATGAAAAAAATTTAAAAAGAAAAAATAACTGTTGCCTCTTAGGGAATTATCCAGTGTCTTACAATTAAGACAGAGTGGTTAAAAATCACTCTCCATGCACAGACAAGGTCAGGCTGTATCATTAAGTGATACGGGGATGTAAGGGCCGGGACCAGCTGCTCCTTGGGAGAAAGATGAGCATCTCCTCACATGTGATTTACAGTCTCTGAAAACCCGCTGGCAGGTCCACTGTGAGTTGGTTCCGACTGGACTACAACGAGGGAGCTTTTGATGCGAGGACTGGGAGTGTCTTTAACTAAAGGTTGGAACATTCAGCTATTTCTTTTCTTCCTTTGGTCTGAAGTCTTCTAGACTTTGAATCTCTGTCTAGCTGTAAGAAAACGTTTCCAAATTGTGTTCCTCATTGAAGCAAACTCTTTGCTGTTGCGGCTGTTCTGAGTCATAGAGGCTCTGCTGCTGTTGTTGTGAGGTGCCATTGTGTCAATTACATTTCACAGTAACCTTATAAACGACAGATCTGAACTTTGCCCTAAATTTGCTATTTAGGATTTCCAAGGTTATAAATCTCCACAGAAGTAGCATAGACTGCTATGTCGTTCTGTCAATGAGTGGTTGTTTGGTTTGAACATCCATATTTTTGGCTAGTAGCAGAGCACTCTATTGTACTGTCCTTCCTTGAGCAACAGGAGTTTAAAAGAAAGCTCCTAGAAGAAAGCAAGGCAGTAGGATTGTGAGAGAATTCTCCCTGCCTCATCTTTCAAATGTTTCATTACTTCCACAAAAATGATTGTGCAAAAAATGCAGTGTGTTTCATTTAAGTATCATTTTGAGAATTCTATTGTAAGGAATTGCACTGTTAACCCAAAGGCACACAGTTCAAATCTGCCTGCCGCTTCACAGAAGAAAGAGGGTCAATCAACTCTTGTGCAGTAAACTACCTCTGAAAACCCACTGGAGGGTTAGCTATGAGTCATCCCTGACTCAACAATACACAACTACAGTAAAGGATAGTCCAAGATCTCTTGTGAACGAAGATACTGGAGATTTCTATTCAGTCATGCAGGGTCACTAGTTTTGCCATGTCATCTTGCAAATCTTGCAAGAACTGATGCCTAGTTTTGGGTAATAATATATCTCACTTCATAGTAGATTTGACTTTGACTATTCTGAGGGAGGAGATACCACTGAGCAACTATTTTTGCTTCTATTAATATATTCCCTAACTATTTGGAAACCTCTGTTGTCCAGACTAAGATAAGAATTGTATTCATAGTCCAAAAAGCAATAGTAATGAAAACATAGCTAAACCTTTTTTCTTTTTCTTTCTTTGTTTTTTTTTTTAATAACTAGGGCAATGGGGGTTGGTGTGTCAGAATCAGTGAGACTGTCTCAGGACAGGGCAGGCTTCAGAGCTGCTGTACACGGGGTCATTATGGGTTACAGGTAATTCAACAGCACCTACCACCACCACCAACAAAATAATTTATTTGCACTTCAGCTAACATAAATAATTGAATCCAACTATAACCTATCAACTGCATCTTAAAATTATCTAATTCCTCAGCACTTTGAGGCTTTCTTCAGTCCCCCCTCCATTCTTTTATTAGAGCCTCTTGGTGCACAAAGATTTAACACATGTTGCTGCTAATCACAAGGATGGAGGGTTGAGTCCACTGAGAAGTAGCTTGGAAGAAAGTACTGGTGACTGACTTCCAGGAACGTCAGTCATTGAAAACCATAGGGAGCACAGTTCTAAGTAGGACACATGGTTTCACCATGAGTCAGGATTGGCTTGACACAGCAGGTTGGTATTATAAATTACTCCTGCCTTTCTCTTCTTGTCAATGTGGCATTCCAAATGAGGAGAAATGCTGCAAGTATCTATTAGTAATCAGAACATGGCATGCACAAAGTATGAGTCCAAGCAGGAGTGGCATCCACTTGCTAAACAATATGTGTCCAGAAACTCTATGAAACTTTGATAAATATCAATAGCTGTGGAGGGGCTTCAGGCCTTTTGTTCATAGGGTAGCTATGAGTCGTGCTTGACTCAAAAGCAAGCAACAACAATAATAACATTAAAAAAATTAAATGGAACACATAAAGACCAATATCCTAGGCAATTAGGGAGCTTACATGGACTGATATTTGCCATTCTGAACTAGAAAATAAAGGGTCTGCTATGCTGGGAAATAATAAGTGAGGCAGAATGGCATCACATTTATAAAAAATACTTTTCAAGTTTGTCTTGAAATACTATGCTACCAGTGATAAAATAATATTTATATGCATGCAAAGAAGACTTGTTAATACATCTTAATCAAATTAAATACCAACCATGAAAGCCAAAGATGAAGAAATTGAGGATTTCAAAACATTGCTGCAGATCATGAAAAAATGACTAGAAGAGTACATGGATGGGGGACTATCAGAAGTTCAAGAAGGAATTAGAAGACGTCATGGCACCAGGGTTATCATTGCTGATGTCAGATGGATCCTGGCTGAAAGTAAAGAATACCCGAATGGGCATGATAGTACGAAACACAATGAAGGATAGTGTCAAGCACAATGTATACAAACTTTGTAAGCAAACTAATATAAAAATATTTTTTTTAAAAAAACCACTAAAAATATACTTAGCATTATAAAAGAGAAAATGTTCCAAGCCTGATTCTGTCATTACCAGGCTATCTTATGCAAGATTACCACATCTCTGGGCTTTGATCATCTCATAGGTAAAAATGAGAGCCAAGGGAAAGTTAGTAGATAGTTATGCTGTTAGAACATTCATTCTGGCTGAGCTTGTTGCAGCCAAGAAATAGTGTCAAAATTGTAGGACTGCTGCTCTATGTCATAAAAAGAACATAATTTCTACTTGATTCTTTCTCTCCTGCTGGATACCTGCTATTGGAACTTAGCCACCATATTGAAAGGAAGTCCAAGCCACATAAGATGTTCCAGCCAAGCACCTAGTTAAAGTCTTTGCCAACAACCAGGACCAACCTCCAGCCATGTGAGTCAAGCAGCCTTCGGATGGTGGACACCAGCCACCAACCTTGGAGTCTTAGCTGAGAGTGAGGCATCATACACTAGAAACAAGGCATTTCATTGTGTGTCCTCTCTAAATTTCCAACCTGAAAAAAGTGTTGAGGGATCATAAATATTAAAGATGTTTTAATCCACAAAGGTGTGGGTTATTATATGTTTTAAAGGTCACAGAAGCAAGGAATGAATATTGTTTAATCCGTCCCATGTCCTTTTATAGCCTTTGTTTTCCAAGCTGAAGAGTGTTCTCTTGGTAAATCAGTCTTCACACACACTAGTACCCACTTGGAATCCCTGTCTCATTATTCTGACTTGTGGACAAAACTAGTTATAACAAAGCTCTGAAAACCAGGACAAGGGCACATAAGGTCTATGGAAGCACTTCTGTGAGTAGGGGACACAGAGATTGTTGGGGAACTGAGACAGGAGAAAGAAAGAGAAATGAAGGAGGAGGAAGGAACCAGAGGCCATGAGGAGGCAGGTAATAGAGGAGAGGCACATATGGCTGAGGAGGATGGTAGACACACCAGGTGGTCTCAGGTTGTCCAATTATCTTGTTGACTCACTTCCTGGGAGGCCATGGCTTCCCTCCTCTCAGCAGGAACCTGATGAGTCACCAAGAGCCAGACAGGGTGTGGGAGGGTGTCTGTCTTTCTACCTCATGGATTTGCATGCCAACTGGGCATTGCCAAGTCTCCCTCTGATGGAACCGCCACTTGGTGTCAGTCCTTCTGTGCTTGGCTCTGAAAATATGAGACACTCTAAATCTGGCCCTTCGAGAGTCAGTGTACAGTGAGAAAATACAATTAAAAACAATTAAGACCCTTCTTGTTGGGCTCCCGCCACTCAAGTGAAAATATAATTGAAGTTCTGAAATGCTAAGGGTTTAGGAGAGTGGGAAGGAGGAACTTTACGGTGGGGATTTAACACAATTTTTTAAAAAAAATGTTACTTTTCATTTTTTTAAAGTACTTGGCTGATTTATTAAGCATATGGGACCAATTTGGTGGATGACTCTAGGGACTTTGATACATAAATAAAAAGAATGCTTTTCCAGACTGATGGCAATATCTTAGTTAAGACACTTTCTGTGAGTAGGAACTTACACCCAATGCAAACTGACTTGAATAAAAGGAGAGTTATTGATTGATATAACTGAGAACCCCACATATGGGTTCAGATACAAATTTTGGTCTCAAACACAGTCATTGAGACTCAATTTCCCCCCCATGCCTATACTCTGGATTCCATCATGTTAGCATCACTCTTTCAAGACCTTTGAAGTGGTCTCAGCTGCTTCAAGTACTCCCTCACAATATTACGGTGGCAGAGAGGCTAAGTGGTCAGCAACAGAAGTACGCTTTGTTTCCCATGTTGTTGTTGTTTTGTGTCATTGAGTTGACCGTGGTTCATAATGACCCTACGAACAACTAACCTCGCCCTACCTGTGCCATCCTCACTGTCTCCAATATGTTCAGCCCATTGCTACACTCAAATGGCAGCTCGAGATATGTACCACCATTCAGACCTCTGCTTAAGGAGTAATTGAATATAGTGCAATTTGCATTGGAACTAAAGCAAAACTCTTTCCAGATATCCTCCAGCCAATGACCGAGAACGAGAGGGACATTGTTGTTGTGTGCCATCGAATAAAAACTGACCCATAGCTTACTTTTCAGGGAGTTTTCAGAGGCAGTGACCACACAGGAGAAGATCGCCCATCCATTTCCAGAGCAGCTGGTGGATTTGAACCACATGAATGACTTCAGGTTTGCAGTGCAGTTTCTTCCAGTACGTCCACAGAGCTTCCTTCTCAGACACCTTCCAGTCAATAACTGAGAGTGGGAAGCACATTGTTGTTGCTGTTGTTATGTGCTGTCAAGTTGCCTGTGACTCATCTCTGAAACCTGCCCTGTCCTTAGCCAGTCACTGACTCCAACACATTACTCCAGTCATTCAGTCAATCCATCTCATCTGCGTCTTCCTGTCCTGCACGTCTTTCTACCCTTCCAAGCATGATGTCCGTTTCCAAGGACCGGCCCCTCCTGGTCACATGCCCAAAATACGTGAGATGGAGCCATTTCTGTACAATGCAAACAAACAAACTCATTATTATCAAGTTAATTCCAAAATATAGTGACCCTATAGGGCAGAGAATAACTACTTCACAGGGTTTCCAAGGCTGTTATCTTTATACAAGCAGTAGCCATACCTTTTGCCCCTGGAGCAGTTGGTGAGTTTGAACCACCAAATTTTAGTTAGCAGTCAAACATGTTAAATGGCCCAGAGCTCCTTCTGTACAATGCAAGGCTCTTCTTCTGGGTAATCTCTGCTGTAGGCTTACCAAGGCTTTGCCAGATCTTCACCGCTGGCCAAGAGTTCTGCCTAACTCTTCCTCTTTCCTCCCTTTTTATCTGTCACAGATGCTATCTTCCACAAAACCCCTTGTGCTTTTAAGTCTTACTCAGCATTTGATTCCTACAATGCAATAACAACTCATTGCCACCAAGTCAGAACTGACCAATAGCTGACCCTCCAGCAGATTTTCAGGAGGCTGTAAACAGGACATGAAGAGATTGCCCATCCTTCTCCTGGAGAGAACTGACGTTGAGAAGAGCCACATGATACTGCTATAGATTGTCCAGCCCCCCCCCCTCCCGCCCCCCGGGACTACATTTTCCACATTCTCTCACACCTGGGTGAGGTCACATGACTAAAATGCACTAGTGAAACTGAGAGGGAATACGTCCGATGTCACTTCAGTATTTGTCAAGGCAGTTACACAATAGGTGTGTATTTCTCCTTCCTCTCTAGTACTCATTGGCTACATTGTTATGGTTGTGTACCATCCTTACCCATTGATAGCCCTCCAGTGGGTTTTGAAAGACAGTAAATTGCAAGAGAGTTGATTGTCCATTTTCTCCCATGGAGCAGCTGTTGGATTAGAACTGCATACCTATGTATTGGCAGCTCAATGTTTTACCAATAAGGCAACAGAGAGAGCTCCCTCCCATTCGCTATAGTCAGAGGATACCACAGCCTAAGAGATGCTAAAACTACCCAATAAAAGGAGCCTTGATCCCTGGATCACCATATGGAAGGTTGCTCAAAGACCAAGAACACTCAGATTTTGCTATTGTTGTTATGGTTCCACTGAGTCGAGTATGACCCATAGCGACTTTAAGAACAACAGATCTGAACTCTGTCCTAGCTTGTGCCATCCTCCCACCTCCTCACACTAGAGCCCATTGAGGTAGTCATTGTGTCAGTCCACCTACTTGAGGGTCTTTCTTTCCAAGCACGATGTTCCTCTCCGGGGAGTAGCCTCTCCTAGCAATAGTCCCAGAGTAAGTGAGATGAAACTTTATCATCTGTGCCTCTGAGGAGCACTCTGAATGCACTTTCTCCAAGACATATTTATTTGTTCTTTTGGAACCATAGGATGTTCAGTAATCTTCTCTATTACCACAGTTCAAAGGCATCAATTCTTCTTCTGTCAACTTTATTCATTGTCTAGCTCTCTGATGCATAGCAAGTGATCGGAAAGACTATGGCCTGAATCAGATGCACTTAGTCCTCAAACGGATGCTATTGCTCTTCAATAATTTGAAGGTTTTCAATAATTTGGAAAGATCTCAGACTGAAGACTTTCCCAGTGCAATATATCTACTGATTTCCTGACCGCTGGTACCATAAAACCAGAAGAACTAGATAGTGTCCAGATAACATTACTGAACATTTGATTCAGGTTTCTATAGAAGGATCTTGATCAAATGCAGGGAAATAGAGAATAGAATCTCGAGTTCTCATGGGCTTCAGACTTTCTGGAAGCTGGAGGTCTGATGAATTCCTGAAAGCATTTCCCTGAGAAAATGTTCAAACCTGAAACAAAAACTATCTTCTCATAGTCTTAAAAACAAACAATAGTTCAGATTCACTAGTAAAGAATATCTACCTTGAACACTGTGCTCTTTACAGAACTGTTGGCAACAACAACTCAGAAGATTTTCTAGGAAATGTAAGAAGCAGTTTACTGGGGAGGAACAACTCAGAAAATGAGGGTAAGACTGGTTTTATAACTTGAAGAATGGAATAACACTGAATCGAATTGTACATGTAGACATTGTTGAATCTGTGTATATTAGAATATTCTTGGCCCACTGACTGCAGCAATGGGCTCAAATATGTCAGAGATGAAGAGGGTGGTACAGGATAAGACAGGTTCAGATCTACTGCTCATAGGGTTGCTGTGAGTCATAGTCAAGTCAACAGCACCTAACAACAACACAGCATATTCTTCACAACCAAAGAAATTCCACCAGTTCACTGAGACAATGAAGGTAAGCAAAAAAGGGCAAAGAACAGCCTATATAGTTTTCCCCTCACAAATTCATGTCTGTCTCCAGGAATCCCAAGGTTCCCTGAACCACTTAAGAAAAAAAGCTAAGATCAGAAATGGTGGAAAGTATAAGTCCTAAGATCAGTTACAAGATAATCTTTAATGTAGTATGCAGAGAGTGGTTTCCATAACAGACTGGACCCTGCTCTGACTTCCTAGTCTAGTGGTGATTTATGCCTATGGTTCATGTACAATGCTTTTTATTCCGTTTTCCATCCTACTCTTCCATCAGTAAGAATGTTCCATGATGTGATCATTCTCAAGACATCTATTCCCCTTGAGAATCGTTGGTCTAAATAATTGTGTCCTGAAGAAATATAATTGTCAGCTATTGTTGCAAAATTTCTTCATGACACTCAACCTCGAAATCTCAGTGGGACATGAGCAAACATTTTAGTGTCATGGTCACAAGTCTGCAAGACAATTACTACGGAACCAGTGTGGGTGGGGCTTGGCTGATTAACTCAGCATCAGACTGTGAGACAGCTTGAATGTCCCAAATAGTGTGTGAGGTGAATTGAAGTCTATCCCATGTATGTCCATGGGGAATGGATTGTAGATAAATTGGTTTTCTAGTGCTTTCTAAAATAAATTCATAAACACAAAAGAGGTCAACCAAATCTTACCAGCACGTTTAACACTTCTGCTTGTATCATAGTTTCACCTTCCACTGACCAAAGCAAAAGATATGGTTAAGCTCAAGGTTAATACAAAGGGGAATTATGCTTAGCATTCAGTGGACATGTTACAAGGCAAAAGTATTTGCATAATTCTATTATCAGGAAGTGAAGAAATGGGGACAATTATCTATAAAAGCTAGCTAATTATTGTTATGTGCTGTTGAGTCACCTGTGACTTATAATGGCCCTGTATACAACAGCTCTGAAGCCTGCCCTGTCCTGAGCCATCTCACTGATTCTGACACATCTAACTCCATTGCCCCAGTTACTATATCAATCCATCTCATCCAGAATCTTCCTCTCTAGTGCCATCCCTCCACCCTTCTGAGAATGACATCTGTCTCCAAGGATTGGTCCCTCCTGGCCACATGCCCAAAGTATGTGAGACAGAGTTTCAAAATCCAAGCCTCCAGGGAGAAACTTGGTTTCACTCTCTCCAAGACAGACCTATTTGTTTTCTTGGCAGTTCATGTTTTGTTCAACACTCTTCTTCAGCACCACAATTCAAAGGCATCAGTTTGTCTTCTGTCATCCTTAATCATTGTCCAGGACCTGGATCAGGTGCACCTTAAAGTCCAGATTTATGTTGTTGTTTTTCAGCACTGTGGAGAAGTACCTGGCAACAGATTTTTCCAGTGCAATTCCTCTTTTGATTCCTGAATGCTGGTGCCATGAGTGTTGATTGTGGAGCCAATCAAGCTATAATTGTTAACAACCTCAATCTCTTCATCCTTCCTGGTGCTACCAATTGGCCCAGTGGTGAGAATCTTTGTCCCCTTGATGCTGAGCTTTTTGATCCATATTGAAGACTCCAATCTTTGACCTTCTGCAACAAGTGCTTCAGGTCCTCCTTACTTTCAGCAAGGAATGTTGTGTCATCTGCATAGCGTAGGTTGTTGAAGAGTCTTCCTTCAAACCTGATGCCACATTCCTCCTCATAAAGCCTGGCTTCCCAAATTACCTGTTCTGTATATAAACTGTAAAGGTATGGAAACAGGATGCTTCCCTGATGCACTCCTTTCCTGATTTTGAGCCATGTAGTGTTTCTTTGCTCTGTTCTGCTTCCTGGTCCAAGTATAGGTTTTGCAAAAGTACAATCAAGTGTTCTCATTCTCCTCAAGGTTAGCCACAATTTTTTGTGATCTACACAGTCAAATGCCTTTGCATAGTCAATGAAACACAAATAGGCATTCTTCTGGTACTCTTTGCTTTCTGTCAGGGTCCATCTGACATTGGTGATAATGTCTCTAGTGTCATGACTTCTTCTAAACCCAGCTGGTATTTCTAGTAGTTCTCTGTCAATGTACTGCTCCAGTTGTTTCTGGATAACCTTCAGCAGAATATGCTCATGGAAATTTGAGAATGGTGTAAGGAAAATTGAAAGGAGAATGCAAGATTCACATTTTGGTGATCCCATCTTGTATGGCAGGCATGATCCCTTAGAATTCCAATTCTCACAAGTCCAGATCTTCCAAATGAAGCTAGGAGCACAGATGACTAGGAAAATCCCCTGGGCTGTCCTTCAATGATTACCTTTAACAAAAGCACAATGCAACTCTAAACACTCAGCTATGTTTAGTGTTGTAATAACAATTTTATAGAAATATAGATCATATGTAGAAATGTATGAAATACAAGTATGCAAAATTATTATAAACCAAATACTCAATTACCCTAGCTTGAGTTAAGAAAGAGCATTGTCCTCAACCTGCATAAATTCCTTCCTTTTGCTACAGGTTGACACAAAAAAATCTATAACAAATTCCCCATTATAAGTTTAAAATAAGAAGCAGGTGTGTCCAATCACTTTAGTCAATGAGCTAACAGATTAAAAAAGTGATGATAAATGTCCACTTTATGTTTTGCTTATTTTTTCCTTAAAGAGCAAGTTGAGGGCATCCCCCCCACTTCTAAGATGTTCCTAAGTCACAGTTAACATTTTTCAAGCACTGGATAAGGAGGGAGAAGAAGAAAGGCAGAAGTTAAACTTTGTTCTAGTCCTTGTTCAGGAGTCTGATCTTGAGAAGCAAAGAATGTAATTAAAATGGATTACAGACTGTTAAACACAAACAAGAACAAAATGATTGCAGTGTGTGCAAGCCAGTAATTAAAGCTTTAAAAGAGGACAAAGTCACTATCAGTTAAAATGTTTATTTGTCAAGATTGGTAACAAATATTGACATGAGAGCTTTTCTCTTTTATTTTCCTCTGAGCACCAGACACTCAGCAATTAGTGTCGCATATTCCAGAATCAATATGGCCTTAGGTCTGAAGCAGTAAGATCCATACATTTCTAAATGAGTTGGCATAATAGCACACAGGCTCCATAAAGCCGACCTGCTTGCAGCTTCATTCAATTAGTGTTCATTAGAAGAAGAAGAAAAAAAATACACAAAAACCCAACCCCACAAACCCAACAGCAAGTCAGAAGCAGCATGCCCTTAAATTAGTTTTATCTTCAAGATGCTCTTATGATAACCATTATGGAAAGATTTTCTAAATGGCTAAGTGTTTCATATTTTATCTTGTTGTTGGTGGTATGTGCTGTCGAGTCGCCTGCGACTCATAGCGACCCTATGTACAACAGCCCTAAACTCCGCTCTGTCCTGTGCCAATCACACTGTCTCTGACACTCCCATCCCAATTATCCCAGTCACTGAATCAATCCACCTCATAGAGGGCCTTCCTCTCCTGCGCTGTCCCTCCACCCTCTCTAAGGACCGGTCTCTCCTCACATGTCCAAAGTATGTTAGACGGAGCCTCAGAATGCTTGCCTCCAAGGAGCCACCCGGTTTAACCCTTTCCAGGACAAATCTGTTTGTTTTCCTAGCAGTCCATGGTATTCTCAATACTCTTCTCCAGCACCACAGCTCAAAGGCATCAATTCTCCTTCTATCCTCCTTGGTCATTGTCCAACTCTCTGATGCATAACAGGTGATTGCGAAGACCATGACCTATATCAGACGCACCTTAGTCTCCAAAGAGATACCATTGCTCTTCAGCACTTCGGAGAGGTCCCTAACAGCTGTTGAAAAACATCAATCCAGAAAGTGGAATGGTTTCTTTAAAAATATAATAGAATGACTGAAAAAGAAGATTGTTGAGAAGAGGGAAAAGCAGAATTTCTTGTTTCAATGGAATCCAGATCTTCTGGAGTCACTGAGCCTGGAAGAATATCCAAAAACATTGTTCTGAGATAATTGTTAAATCTGAAACCTCAAGCCAAAATTGTTTTTGAAATTCCAATTTGAACCAAACAGTTTAGTTAGTAAAATGTGCCTGCCTTAGGCATTGTGCTCTTCCAAAGACATGTCTATGGCAGATAAAATCAACAGTAGCATCTCAAGAGATTCCGTGAGAAACTTAGTGAGCAGAGACAATACATTGATAGTGGTGGAATAACTTGGAAAGAGCTAGTGAGAATGGTTATAAACCTTGAAGAAAGTGAACAATGTCACTGAACTATGCATGTAGAATTTGTGATAGTATAGCATACTTTCTGGTAGATATTTTCATATACATAAGAATTAAATTTTGAAAGAAAGCATGAGCTCTAGGATCAGGTTGCTTAAATTAAAACCAGAGTTTCTTTTGTCTCCTCAACTACACATAAGTCTGGTTATGGTAGACATTTGATGAAATCACTGTGGTGACTTCTCCCCCCAATAAACTGTGTTTCTCATTATTGCCATGGTGACAGGGCCCTTGGTGACTTTGCTTTTTCCTTCATTTCAGCCTGATGCTGTGTTGTTGCTCACAACACCTCCTGTGCCATACATTCATATTTAGTGTTCTCTGATGGGCCCATATGTGGGACCCAATACACTCTGACACTATGTGGGACCCAGCACTTAGGCTAGGTGAGATCTTACTAAAGTCAAGTCTGAATGGAACTGAGGAAAGGGACAAAGGACTTGAAAAGCAAGATGCAGCTTCAAGGCTGTGGAAGAAGGGAGCATCCCGGGCACCAAGTCCACGCTTGAATTTTCTTCAACACCAGAGAACCAGCTCTTTACCCTCCACCTCCTACACCACCCCACCCACTCTTAACTTTCCCTTCTCTCTCTCCCTCGGACAGATCTTTCTGTATCCCTCTCTAACATCTCAGTAGTCACCAAATGCCAACTGTGCCAGTCTTTCATGGGAAAGGCTGAACAAAGGAGACTAGAGGTAAGCTTGTCCCCTAGAAGGGACCCTTATCACCTTGGTGGGCCAGGACATTTCAGAAGCAAGGAATACCAGAGGAATGTCTATCTGTTTCATTGACTATGCAAAGGCATTTGACTGTGTGGATCATAACAAACTGTGGCTGACTCTGAGAAGAATGGGAATCAAAGAACACTTGATTGTGCTAATGAGAAACCTATACTTGGACCAGGAGGCAGTTGTCAGAACAGAGCAAGGAAACACTGCAAGGCTCAAAATTGGGAAGGGTGTAAGCCAGGGATGTATCCTGTCTCCATAACTTTTCAACCTGTATGCAGAACAGATTATCCGGGAGGCTGGGCTCTATGAGGAGAAATGTGGGGTCAAGATTGGTGGAAGATCTATCAATAATCTGCGTTATGCAGGTGACACAACCCTGCTTGCTGAAATTGAGGAGGACCTGAAGCACTTGCTGCAGAGTGTCAATGACTGCAGCCTCCAATATGGATTGAGGCTCAGGGTCAAGAAGACAAAGATTCTCACCGCTGGGCTAATTGGCAGCATCAGGATGGATGGTGAAGAGATTGAGATTGTTCACAGCTTTAGTGTGCTTGGCTCCACGGTCAACACTCTAGGCACCAATAGCCAGGAAATTAAAAGATGTATCGCCATGGGAAAGTCTGCTGTTAGGGACCTCTCCAAAGTACTGAAGAGCAATGGTGTCTCTCTGGAGACTAAGGTGTGCCTGATACAGGTCATGGTCTTTGCAATCACTTGTTATGCATCAGAGAGTTGGACAATGACTAAGGGGGATAGAATGAGAAATGATGCCTTTGAGCTGTGGTGCTGGGGAAGAGTATTGAGGGTACCATGGACTGCCAAGAAACAAACAGATTCATCCTGAAGAGGTTTAAACTCGGCGGTTCCTTGGACGCAAGGATTCTGAATCTCCGTCTAACATACTTTGGACATGTTGTAAGGAGAGACCTGTCCTTGGAAAGGGTCATCATGCTTGGGAGGGTGGAGGGACAGTGCAGGAGGGGAAGGCCCTCTATGAGGTGGATTGATTCAGTGACTGGGGTAATCAGGATGGGTGTCTTGGAGACAGTGTGATTGGCACAGGACAGAGCAGAGTTTAGGGCTGTTGTACATAGTGTCGCTATGAGTCGCAAGCAACTAGATGGCACATAACAACAACAACAACAAATAGCTTTGGGGAGAAGTTGCTCTTCTGTCTCCTCTTGCTAACTTATCTAAACCCCAAGAAGATTGCACCATGTCATGACAGAGGGCGGTATTGGTTGAAGAATCTGAAAATCATGGCAACAATAGCTTTGGAATGAGATTTTAAACCACAATGACATGTTTCTGTCTCCCTTGACATGAACGGTATGAATCAGCAAAGGAGTTTCAATCATTGTAGGGTCTTGGCTAATGGAACAGACTCCATCTCAATACCATTCTTAAAAGACCTCTGGAGGATCATATGTTGCTATTCTGTGCTGCCAAGTTAGAAACGACTCATCGCTTGACCTCCAGTGAGTCTTCAGAGGCTGTGGATTGGATGAGAGGAGACTGAACATCTTTCTCCTGCAGAGAATTTAAACTACATGGTGAATTTAAACTACATGCCTTTGTGTTGGCAGTGCTACGCCTTACTACTAGGCCACCAGAGGTCCCTTAGAGGACCATACAGTGGTAATTAAATGCTCTGGCTTAGAAAGAATTCATTTTACTCTACTAGCAGTTCATTGCTCTAGTGTTCATAGATTGAAACTGTTAACAACTTCATCTTACTTGGATCCACAGTTAACATCCTTGGTACTAGCAGTCAGGAAATGAGGAGACACATTGCACTGGGAAAAATCTGAAGTTACGGACTTATCCAATTTATTGAGGAGTAACAAAGTCAGTTTGAGAACTAAAGTGTGTCTAATTCAGGCCATGGGATTTCTGATCACTTGCTATGCATCTGAGAGCCGGACAATGAATAAAGATGAAAGAATAATTGATGACTTTGAGCTGTAATGTTGGAGAAGAGCACTGAACATCCCATGGACAGCCAAAAGAACAAACAAATATGTCTTGAAGAGGGTGCAGCTGGAGTGCTCTTTGGAGGCAAGAATGATTAAGCTTTGCCTCACATACTTTGGGCATGTTGCTATGAGGGGTTGTGCTTCTCCTTGGAGAAGGACATGATGCTGGGAAGAGTGGAGGGTCAGTGAAGGAGAGGAAGACCTTTGACCAGGTAGATTGACACAGTGACTGGACAGGGTTCAAATTAATTGTTCATAGAGTCACTATAGGTCATACTCGACTTGATGGCACTTAACAACAAAAATAACAAGCATTGGCCAGAACTAGTTACATAGCCCAATCTTACCATGAGAAGTTACCTTCCACCATCTACGTGGCTAGAAATCCTCCATACTAATGTCACACTAGGGAGAGCTGGTGGCTTAGTGGTAAGAAGTGTTGCTGTCACCTCAAAGGCAGATGGTTTGAATTCACCAGCTGCTCTGTGGAAGAAAGATGCACAGTCTCCTCCTGTGTGATTTACAGCTTCTGAAAACTTCCTGGAAGGTCAGCTATGACTTGATTCTTACTCAACGACACGTAATAACAACAATGCCACACTATGGCTCTTCCAGTACGGGGAAGAAAAACCTCAAATAGTGGACAGAAAAGTGAAATTGAGACTCTGAAAGAATCAGACAAATATGAGTGTCCTTGAAATAAAGTAGCTTCAATTTTGGTTGCCTTGAATAGTGGAAGGTATCAGTAGATGTCAAGGCAGCTTTAATGAATATGGAGGATGCCCCTTGGACTCTCATAGGGTATTTCTTCTTCCCAAAAGGCTTTCCCTCTAGGTCTGTCCAAACTCAGTCTTTAAGGATCCCTGGTAAATAAAACCAGAATTGACCTCTGAACTCTTGTCCACATCCATGTTGGCATTTAACTATGTGTAACCTGACAGCATATCCTTGATTGCATTTCTTGAGTTCAGAAACAATGTCTAGCCTTTCTCTGTATTACTCACTTCTTGTCCTTATATTCTGGGAAGATAAAAACCAACATACACAGAGAGCAAAGAGATATCTAAGGATGAAAATGATGGTCCTAGGGATAGGAGACATCTCAGTCTATCAAGGTGCCCAATAAATGCTTAAATTATTTCATCCTCTGACATTCAAAACAATGTTTTAGATTTCCTTTATGGCAATGCTATCACCCCATTTTTAAAGGGAGCTTAGGTGGCATAAAATTGGGGGAGTTGTGTTGATAACCCAAAGCTGGTACCTCTCTCATGGTTCAAATCAATCAGTGGCTTCAAGGGAGAGAGACGAGCAATCTCTTCCCATGAGATTTATAGCCTCTGAAAATCTACTGGAGGGTCAGCCATACATCATTTCCAACTCAACAGCCATGAGTGAGTGTGTGTCCATTCATTTAAGTGATGGATTCATCTATGCAAGTGATGGCTTCATAGAAGTCAATTTGTGTGGCATTCTATAGCCCTTCATTGTCCAATGTGGACACCCTCAGCCACATGTGCATGGGAACACTTCTTTTTGCTTGTTTACTTTTGCTAGAAAGAGATAATCATGTTTGGTAGGTTGTCAGTGAAAATGAAGAGAGCCTTAAAATAAATGGGTTCACATGGTAGACACAATAAGACTCAAACATGCTGATGATCATGGGATGGCACAGAACTGGGCAATGTTTTCATTCTGTTATATCTAAGTATACTATGAGTTGAAGCCAACGTGATAGCAACTAAAACCAACAAAAAAGTTACATGTAATTATTGAACACTGGAAATGAAGCTCCTAAGTCTGAAGAAGTGAATTTTTAACTAAATTAATATGTACTGCAAGTGTAAAATATATATCCAATATCAAAGACTTAATATTAAAAAAAGAATGTAAAATATTCTTTTTCTGTTGATTATACATTGGTATGATATTTACACTACATTGGAATAAGAAAAAAATTTGCATTTCCAAAAATCAGAATTTCCTTTGGCTGAACATTGCCAAGTCTCACTTTGATGGAATGGCCACTTGGTGTTATCCTCTTTGCTAGGCTCTGAGGTTAGGAGGCACTCTTAAGTCCTGCCCACAAGAATTCAGTCCATTTGGAAAACAGTTAAAAACCGTTGTAGGCCTTCTTGTTTTTTCCAAGGAAGATCTCAGTGAAAAAGTTGGTGGAGGCTCTTGAATTCTAAATGTTTTGGTAGAGCAGGGAGGAGGAATCTCACTGTGTGGATTTAATTCACACAAAAATGCCACTCTTTGTTTTGAAAGCCTTGGGCTGACACTAATTAACCATCTGGGACTAAACTGATGGCTGATGCAAGGAATTTCGGTAAAGAAAATGGAAATGACTATTTTAAAGTTTAGTGTGTTTCCAATGATGGTTGGTTGTACTTAGGACACCTCTAACTTGGAAGGGACTGAAACCCAACTCAAACTGGATTGAATGAAAAGTGACTATTGGGAGAGACAAGAGAAGTGCAGGTCTTTGTAACCTTGTGACTTTGAGGAAGTTGTTAAACCTTTATCTTCAGCTTCCTCATCTGTAAAATAGGAATAATAATAAAATAAAGTTTTATTGTGAAGGATACCTCACCTCATTACTGTCAAGTCAGAACTGACTCCCAGCTGCCCCTCCATTGAGTATCTAGGACTGGAAATGGCACAAGAGGAGGTTTTCCATCTTCCTTCTTCAGAGCTGCTAACAGGTCCAGACTGTCAGAGTTATGGCCTTCGGGTTAGCAGTGCAACTCTCCATGGGTTATACCGCCAAAGCTCCCTGTGAAGAATAGGTGAGGAAATATTTACGAAGACCCCAACACAATGATAAGAACTCATGAAATGTTTTATACGACCTTATCAGGAAAGGCGAGGTGTGAGGCAATAACATATAAACTCTCAAATCCCAATGATTTTAGTCAATGACTTTAATTTCTCACACAAGCTAGATCAAGGAGACAAGAGGGAAGAAGTTTGTACTTCATACTCAGGGCCCACAGCTTCACAGTTGCAGCAGGAGAAGCCAATCCAGGCTTTTCATTACTGTCACCCGAAAGTGACACACATAACTTCTAGCATTTCTCGTGGTTCATTCAGAACTAATCTTCTGAATGTCAAGGAGTCTGGGAAATGTTTGGAGGAGGTAAAATGTTTTGTGAGCACATTACCACTCTTATGTGTTTTATTATCGTAATCATTGTTACCATTGTAGATTTTTAGAAGAGTATTAGAAGGAGAGTTGATGCCTTTGAGCTGTGGTGCTGGAGAAGAGTACTGAATGTACCATGGACTGCCAGGAAAACAAACAGATTCATCTTGGAGAGGATTAAACCAAGCTACTCCTTGGAGCCAAGGATTCTGGGGCTTCGTCTGGCATACTTTGGACATGTTGCCAGGAGAGACGGGTCCTTGGAGAGGGACATCATGCTTGGGAGGGTGGAGGGAAGGCACAGGAGGGGAAGACCTTCTATGAAATGGATTGATTCCGTGACTGGGGTAATCGGGATGGGTGTGTCAGAGGCAGTGCGGTTGGCGTAGGATAGAGCAGGGTTTAGGGCTGTTGTTCATAGGGTCACTATGAGTCGCAAAAGACTCGATGGCACATAACAACAACAACAACATTACTGTGTGAAATTTGGAGGACACATTTCAATACATATGGACTCATGTATAACTGAATCTCTAGAACATTCAGTGTTCAATAGATATTTCTTGAACACCTCTCTGAGGTGATGCCATCTTGGGTTCTAGGTTATTGTTATTGTTGTTATGTGCCTTTGAGTAGCCTGCAACTCAAAGCTACCTTATGTACAACAGACCTAAACACTGTTCTATTCTGTGCCAATCTGGTTGTCTCTGACACACCTACTCCCATTACCCCAGTCAATCCATCTTATAGAGGGTCTTCCTTCCCTGCGCTGTCCCTCCACTCTCCCCGTATGACGTCCCTCTCTAAGCACTGATCCTTCCTTGTAACGTGTCCAAAGCATATCAAACAAAGCTTCAGAATCCTTGCCTCCAAGGAGCAGTCTGGTTTCATCCTTTCAAGGATGAACCTGTTCATTCTCTTAGCAGTCTATGGTATATTCAACACTCTTCTCCAACACCACAACTCAAAGACATCAATTCTCCTTCTATCATCCTTAGTCATTCTAAGAAAAAAATGATAAAGATAAGTTGAGATGAAGATCTTCTCCCATGGACATAATAATAATAATAATAATAATAATAATAATGTAGAGATGTTAGTAAGAGAATATCTGATATCAATTACTTGTAGGAATTGGGAGCAAGTGGTTGGCGTGGTGGGGGTAGGGCAGAGTTGGATTTATGCTAAGACTTGAGTGATGCGAAGGAATCAGCCAGGGAGAAGTCCGGAAGAAGAACTTTACAGGCAGAGGAAAACCAAATGAATTTCAAGGGTTAGCAATAAGGACAGCTTGGCTGGAGGACAGAGAGCAAGGGGCAGAGGGGAAGAAGGTAGCAGGAGAGGAAGACATGGGAGGAGGCAGGAACTAACTCATGTCTGACTCCATAATCAGAGTTTGAGATCCAGTGGGAGATAAGAGCTCTTGGATGATTTAAGAACCTGACTTGCTCTTTTCAAAGGTCTCTCTGGTAACTCTGCATAGAATTTCTAGAAGGTGGGTTAGAATGGAAGTAGGTAGACTAACGGAGTAGCCGACAAAATCATACAGGTGAGTGATTTGCATTGGTTTGGAGGCAACAGAGGCAAGGGGTTGTGTTCCACCTGAATTCAAGTAGCAGAACCATTTGATAGAGGATCTCTTCACAAGCGCCTGCCCTCCTTGTCTCGTGACCTGAGGATCCATCTTCCTTCCACGGATGTGGAAACAGTACTCCCAAATATTCCCATCTCTAGAGATTGCCCATAGATTTTTAGCCACAAGATCTGATGGAGTCTTTGCAGAGTCACCTCACGGTGAAAAACCAGTCAGGCTTGTTGGAGGCATGAAGATGCTGTGCTGGATTCCTAGGGCTGTGGCTTTACAGAACATAAATTTGTTTTCTATGAACTTGGAGAAACAATGAAAGGTCTACAAGTGTTCAAATCTTTCATTCATAGGGTCGCTGTGAGTCACCTACGACTCAACAGCACTTAACAACAACAACATAGAGAGAGCGAGCTCTGTTGACCTTAGTGGACAGAAAGTGATGCTACTAAGCCAAAGGTGGGTGATTTTAATATGCGACCCTCAGGCTGGTTTTAACTGTGTTTGGTCAAGCATTCTTCTAAGTGGGAGAGCCCGGTCTGTTCATTTGCTGTACAGAGGTAATTTGTGGTTGCTGTGAAGCTGAACACTCTGACACTGATGTGTCAAATGTGATAATGGTTACCCATGGTGGACAGTGTTTGGTGGAGCTCCCTAACTAAAACAAGCTTGGAAGCAGGAGTGGCATCCACTTCTGAAATAGCTTGCCTCTGGAAACCCTATGGACTTGGAGAAACAATGAAAGCTATACAAGTGTTCAGGTCTTTCTTTCACAGGGTTGTTATGAGTTGCCTACGACTCGATGGTGATTAACAACAACAATAAGAAATCTAGAGGTTAGAAGTTCAAATCAAGCTGTTAGCCATGTCAATTTCTCCAAAGGGCTTTGAGAAAGGAAATCTTTCATGGCTCTCCTCTAGTTTCTGGTGACCGGCAACAACCCCTAGCATTCTTTGTTAGTAGATACAATGGGCTCTTCATCACGATGTCGGTCTTGGCCATGTATGTGTATCTCTTTTTTTAAGGACCTGTGGGGGAAAAAAGACCATCAACCAGATAGATTGAGACCGCAGCTGCAACAGTGGGCTTGATGCTACAGGATCAGGACCGTTTGGTTCCGTTCTATGTAAAATCACTGAGTTAGAACCTGCTTGACAGTACTTAACGTCAACAACAGTCATGAGAACTAGAGCTTAATCTATTTTTGTCTCATCCAACTGAAAATTTTCAAAGAATAGTTTTTAAGGAAAGATGTTATTTTGAAAAACAAAACCCACCTTCACAGGTAGGGAAGCTAGATAAGAACGTCAATATATCATCCAAAATTATCATCTGATGCAAATCTCTCACACCCTCGGGCTTGTTGTCTAAAGCGTTCAACGTCTCTTTTTGCGTTGCTAGAGGTCTAACATGGGGAACTTCATGTGAACTTGTTGTCTTAGAATCTCATGACTCTTGATGTTTCCCAAGTGTTGGTTTTATCAGAGTTGGAGTCCAGTGTCCCAGGTCTGCCCAGGAGGTCAGGATTCCAACTCTCTGCTCCTCACCCTCACTTTCTGTGAGCTTGGGCTCCATACTTGACTTCTCTGAGACACTTTACGCTGGAAATGGTTTTAATTGACAACCTCAAGGGCATATGGAGACATAGACAACAAGGCTCTGGGTAGCTTAAATCAGTAAGTCCAACAGACCTTCACATCTCTTCTGATTCTCCTCCCCTGTGATTTTTGCAAACCCTTCAACAGACTTCTAAAAATTGGTCAGTGGAGCCCAGAGTGCCTGATTGTTGACAAACCTGTAAGCTTGCTTTCACACCAGCAATTTGCCCATCCAAGCAGTCAAATACTGGTGGGGCCTGCCTGTCTGTGAGTTTGTACAGTGCAGTGTTATAAATAGCTTCCTCTCTCAGGGAGGTAATGAGGATTAATGAGGTTTCACATCTATAAGGTCTCGTCAAGCAGGGGGCAGGCAATTTGGAGCTTTTATGAACGATGGAACAAATCATGCTCATTAGGAGGCAGTCTCTTCAGACCATCATGGCAAAGGGCAGCGGCTAGTTCTGCTAAGAGCAAAGATGACTGAGACTGAGACGGTGGGAGCTCAGCATCATTACATGGGCAGGGGTGCATTCAGCTGAGGTTCCGGGTCAAGACCAAGGCCAAGAGAGAGGAGAGCTGCAGTTCAGATGTCTGGAGAGGTTCTTGTGCATACGAAAAGGAACACATTCATGAGAGAGGAGGGTGTGGATTGGGAAAAGGTGGCGGCTGAAGTCAGAGATGTTTGTACTGTTGTTGTTATTAGATACTGTCAAGGAAATGCTAAGTCATGGAGACTTTGTGTGTGTGTGTGCAGAGTATAACTGCTCCATAGGGTTTCTGGAAGCAGACCTTCTGAGGTATCCCTGGGTGGGCTCGAACCATCAACCATTGAGTTAGTAATAAAGTGCTGAACCATACATACCACCCAGAAACTCTGAGATTCCTGCTAGGAGTCCTTACTCATTCAATTAAAATTGTTCTGACTTGATTTTTGACAATTTGTAAAAACTATTTATAACTTTAGTTCGGAGAACCATAGGAAGTCTCTGAGGAACAGGAGGATTTAGGGATAACGTCAGTTTCCATAGCTCAACCATGTTTGAAAGATGTCCATGAGCTTTAACTCAGTGGATCCAGGTCCTGGATAATGAAAGGAGGCCCTCTAGAAACCAACTCCATTGTCACAGAGTTCAGCCTCCAAAATGGATCCAGAAACTGACCACTTCTCAAGATGAATGATGGCATCAGGCAGGGCAGACACAGCTCCGCACAAGCTGTGTAGCTTCTGCCTTTGTTCTGGGTGGAGAGAATCTCCTGAATGGTCAAAGCCAGAGCAACAGTTCTCTTAAAAGTGAATTAATTTTCTCTTAAGAATTAAAAGATAACTCTTAAGTAATTAATTTTCTCTTAGAAGTCAATCTTCAAGGTGGGATCTCTTAGACTGAGATGCCAAATAAAAAAAAAAAGTAACACAATTATAACACAATACAATTAGAATTTTTTCAGTTTATTCACTCATTCCTTTCACAAAAATTATTGAATGTCTTAATTTAGCTTGTCAAGGTGAAATCAATCTGTAAACAGCTCTTTATTCCAAGCAGGACTTCCCCACGTGTTTGAATTAGAACACTATTAACTAGGCATTTGCTCTCCAATTTGCCACACTCCTCACCATTCCTTAATGTCTCACATCTGGTTCACTCATTTATTTAAGTTACTTTTCTATGTCCAGAAGTCACTTAATATGTGACTTCTAGCTTATCAGTGAGGGCTAGAGCCAGCTCAAACTAGCTCATGAAAAGAAATGGTCACACTTTCAGGAACTTTGCCACAATTTTTCCAACAGTGATAACACTTTGATACCTAAAATCAGCTATGGGGCGAATATTTACACCGAAGAAACTGGCAAATGCTACAAATAAAAAATATCCACCACCCAGACAAAAGACACATTACCTCTGTAAGTACTATAAGAAATTAATGTAAGAGCCAAGCCCAAGAGTGAAGGAAACAAGAAATCCAAAGTTAAATCTCCTCTTGTTTTCAAGGAGAGTACTACTCTTTTACAAATTGAATATCAAGAATTTAAAACTGCTGTTGTTATGTTCTGTCAAGTCAGAACAGACTCATAGCTGACCCTCCAGCAGGTTTTCAGAGGCTATAAATAGCACATGAGGAGATTGCCTATCTTTCTCCTTCAGAGCAGCTGGTGGATTCAAACTGTGTGTCTTTGGGTTGGCAGTGTGGTTCCTTACCACTAGGCCACCAGAGTTCCCTAATTTCAAACTACTTCAGCTTGAAAGCCGTCCTGTGGTGTTCTGTACAGAACAGTAGTGCTTTGGAATCACACTGGAGCTTTAACAAAAAGCAACACGGACATCTGGGATCCTCCCCCACAGCTTCTGCTTTAGCACTGTTGCCTTGCAACCTGGGCACCCCGACACTTGACACTTCCCAGGTGACTCAGCAATTCAGTCAGAACTCTGGCCTGCAGTTATGAGCACTGTGCTTGGCACCTTTACAATGTTGGTTCACAAAAAGACTCTCAGAGATCTTCAACCTTTGTATAACCAGGAAAGACTAGCCCTGAGAAATGGGACACGGAGACGATCTGAGATGTCTCGTGAGAAATAAAGGAGGGGTGGTTTGCCTTTGTCTGCAAGTTAAAGGGTATCTAAGGAAAACAGGTTTGTATTATCATATAGCTGCAAGTTCAGGGGTTGCAGTGGTTTATGACTGGTTTGCCTACCAAAAATCGTCAAAGTTTCCATTTCATTCCACAGTTCTGGTCTGCTATCCATTGGACAGTTTGATTTTGCATTTAGTCTGATTCCATCATGATCACAAAAGAGGTGCCACAATTCCACTTACCACATGCAGACGTGAACCCTTCACAACAGTCTTATTTTCTCAGTCGTTGGCCAGGATGAGAGTATATGTTCTAGCTTCAAGGGAGCCTGAGAAAGCAAATTTATAGTACTTTCAGTCTTTCCAACCATAGATGCAGCGAGGAAAGAGTGGGTGGATAAGGTCTGTTGAGGAAGTCTGATATAGGTCTATTGAAAGACTCTGCACAGTGCTTGCTACACACAAAAGTTCACTGTTTAAAAGGGGATATATGATTAGGTATCTTTGTCATGACCGGAGTCCAGAACAAAGACTGCATAGTGGAGTGGACTTGGGGGAAGGGATAGTATAAAAATAAAAGAATTTTTCTTTTACTTCTCCAAGAGAAGAATGCCCTGGAGGGGAGGGGTGGACAGGGAGAAAAGTGCAACAATGAATGAGTGGAAATCCAAAGTCTCTGTAAATTTTCATTCAAATTAATAATAATTTAAAAGGGGGGGAAGACAAAAAAAAAGCTCACTATTTGTAGTGCTTTCCATTTTCAAGTTCATCACATAATCTCCATCCACCTTCAGCAATTCTCTGTCCCAGACCTAGCTGCCCTCACAAGACCTCAGATAAATCATGACTGTTCAGTTAATGAAGACCAGTCGATGTCTGACTATCTTTAGACATTGAGAGCCTAGTGATCCTCAGGTGTCTGGCTGCCTCTCTCAGCTTGGGAAGAACTTAGGGAATGCTGCCAGGTAGCCTTGTGTCAATGAAAGATGTCCAGATCTCACCTTCTCCAACAGCCTATCTTTAGGACCTCTCTGTCACGCAGAACCCTAGGGCAGCCTTGCCATCTGGGAAATACCAACCTGCCAAGATGGCTATTGTGCTCATTACGGAAACCCCGCAGAGCAGTAATGAACCATTCTCAAGGGAGGTCACATCCCCCAATTAGCAGCATGTAGGTCAGACTTCATCAGGGGCAATGCCAGGGCACCTTTCAGACTCTTGTTGCAAGGAATTCGACCCCTTTTGAGTATAGCCTGAAACAAACCTGCTTTGCACTGAGAATTAAGATGTCCTGATGGTTGCATTTTTAAACCATTCTTTTCAATTTCATAATATAGCTTCATTCAAGAAAATTTGGAAATCAGAGAAAAGACAATTGGAACTACCAACAATTTCACCATATAAATGCAATCAAATGTCATTTTGGTATAATCCCTTCTATGTCCCCTTCAATTAATTGATTTTACACAGTCATAATCACAGCATATTATTCTAATTTTCAACTTAAAGTCAAGGGTTATTTATTTTGTATTGATCTTGAGGTGAAGGAGAGCGTGATCATATGCTTTTAAGCTTGGAGTGGCTTGTTTAGTGTGCCATTCTTAATTTTATGATTGTTAATGTTAAGTCTTCCTTTTAAGAACAAGCATTGAGTCTGCAGTTGGGGAACACTTTCAGAGCTTCCATGTGCAGTTGGTCAGGTTGGGTAGTGCATAACTTAAATGGGTGCACCAATCACAACTTGAATTATGGGAATGGCATCTCTTGGAGCTGTGCCGTCTATGCCATTGTCCATGGTAGCTCTGAACACATTAGAGAAAGCAAGCCTGAAGTTAAGGAGACAAATTAAGAGGCTGTGGTAATATCGTAGGTCCTAAGAATTTTTAGATGTTGCTCATAGTCACAGCACCTGAAGAATAAGCTGTGATTCCCACCATTTGTCAAAGAGTTTGTTGTGTTTGGGGCTTGTGTGTTGCTGTGATTCTTGAAGCTGTGCCATTGGTATTTTAGAGACCAGCAGGGTTACTCACAGTGCAGTAACCAGCAGAGCGTCCAGCCTAATTTAGGTCAGCATTAGGGTAAATGTTATGGACAGCTTTAGGGATAGCGGAGCCTTGGAGATAGGGTTAGGAACAGTCTTATTGTTGTAGTTGTTAAGTGCTGTCGAGTATGACTCATAGCAGCCCTATGAACAAAAGATCTGAATCCTATTCTATCCTGCGCCATCCTCACACTTCCTGATATACAAAAATCCACTGCAGCAGTTACCGTGTCATTCCAGCTGGTTGAGGGTCTTCCTCTCCTTCGTCGACCCTCCATCCTTCTCAGCATCATGTCCTTCTCCAAGGAATAGCACTTCCTACCAACATATCCAAAGTATGTGAGGTGAACAGTCATAAGGACACAAGTAGTATTTGTTATTTCTGTTATGTGCCATCAAGTCAACTACAACTCATAGCGATCCTGTGTACAACAGCTCTGAACCCTGCCTTATCCTGAGCCAGTCTCTTTGTCTGTGACACATTTACCCCATTTCCCAGTTACTGTGGCAATCCATCTTATCCAGGGTCTTCCTCTCTGCTGTCCCTCCAACCTTCCAATTGTGATGTCCTTTTCCAAGGACTAGCTCCTCCTGGAAACATGCCCAAAGTATGTCAGATGGGGCTTCAAAATCTTTGCCTCTAAAGAGCAACTTGATTTTACCCTCTCTAGGACAGACCTGTTTGTTCTCTTGGCAGTTCATGGTATGTTTAATACTCTTTAGCACCACAACCCAAAGGCATTGATGATTCATCTATCATCCTTAGTCATTGTCTGGCTCTCTAATGCATAGCAAATAATTATAAAGACCATGGATTGGGTCTGATACACCTTAGTCCCTAGACTGACATCCTTACTCTTCAGCACTCTGAGTAAGTCCCTGACAGCAGATTTTCCTAATACAATTCGTCTTTTGATTTCCTGACAGCTGGTGCCAAGAGTGTTGATTGTGGAACTAAGCAAGCCAAATAAGATTACATATAATATTATGTATTATATAATATATTGTATTACATATCTGACAGCTTTTTTAAAAAGATCACTTTTAGTGAACCATTTTTCTAAAGTCATTTACAAGCATATCTTTGCCAGAGTTAAGTCTTAACAAATTTGCTGTGTATCCCAATGTCCTCCCTTTATGATGTATAATTTACTAAGCCAATTAGACCACTTTGGAGAGTCAAGGGGTTATTGGAAGCTATCTTTAGAGAACAGACATAAATCTACAGCTGTGTTGGGCACATTGGAATTGATGGTTACCTTCTCCATGCTCCTCTCCTTGGATATCAAACTTTCCTTCTAAGGGAGTTTCATTTCTAAGAGAATCGGGAACCAACCACACACAATGTACTTCCAGTGTCAAAAAGTTCTTCAGTTTCTTTCTTTAGATTGAAACCCTGCAATTTTTATATCCCAGTAAAGTAAATTGCACTGCCTACATTTATTTCTATTCCTTCCGCATATTCAGTAGCAAGAGATGGTAAGAGAACATTTTATTCTCCACCCATTAAGTTGCTATGATTTTATAAGGATTTTTGTTTTCTTTTTTTACTTGAGGCTGGACACAGTATCTCCTGAAGCTCTGAAGGTAAGATTTCCACATGGAAAAGTTCAAAGGAGGGGGGGGGAAAGTACTTCTTACTCTATTGTGTTGGGAGGAAGATAGCAGGCCTCACGCAATATAAGTGTCTTCACATGTCCTAATTCTGCCCAAGATATGGTGAGAAGGGATGATGATAGAATAGAGACCTTAATGAATGGACACATATTGGTTGGTGCTTTTTCCATTTTTCTTTTACCTATCAAGAAAGAGAATGATTGCTAACAGAGAGAACTCCACTCACAATTTTCTGCAATGATGTGAGCCTCCTTAAAGAAACAGCATGACTATCCTCAAGATTAGAACACCTTTTGTTCAATAAAATTTTAGTTGGTCATTTGGTTATGGAAAAGATATCCCTCAGCACAACCTCAAAGGCACAGCTTAAAGAATACAAAAACACTTCTAGATAATAAAAAATAATGGGAAGGTTGTTGAGGAGCGCTCAGGAAGAGATTTGTTTGGAGAAGAAATGACACTGACTGAAACACAAGGGACCAGCAAAGAAAGAAGAAGGATTCCTGGTGATAGGTTTTGTAGGACCTGAGAGTCCAATATTTTCTTCTGTAAGTATCTACTGTGTCTGTTACAGCAACTCTCACTTTGTTTCTCTGCAAATAATCAGTAAAGCACTGGCTCACCCAACCTTGAGCATGTGAGTCATTTGAAGCATTTGAAATGGGCTTCAGCCAAGTGATCAGAGATCCAGGATGGATCTGTGAATAATCAAGAAAAGGGACAGGAAGTGAGCCCAACTCAGAAATGCATGTAGGACCTCTCCGTCACTGCCTAATACCAGAATGATTCTCAAATAGGAAAGCTTCTTCCCATCAACAAATGAATGGATAGAATAGAAAAACTATGGTATATTCACACAATGGAAAATTACACAGCACTGAAAAATAAGAAATTAATAAAATATTACAAAACATGGATGACACTGGAGGGCATTATGCTAAGTGGAATAACTCAGTCACAAAAGGAAAAATACTGTATAACTGCTGACGTGGGGGTTGGGAGGAAATTAGGAAAAGAGGGGATAAATAAATAGCACTGCACTGGCACAGATGAAGGAAAGAACTGTTTAAAAGGAATAAATGATTAGGCATTATTTGTATGACAACAGTCTAGAATAAGAGGTGCACAGCACAGTGGACTGGGGTAGGGGGACTTGGGAGAGAGAGAGAGGAAATTAGGCAACAATGAGCAAATTTTTTTTTAATGATCTGGGAATGGGATGGGGGAAATGTACAACAATGAATGAATGAAAATTAAACTTTTCTGTACACTTTCTTTGAAATCACAGTAACTTTTTTAAAAAGGAAAAGCTTCTCCAGACAAGTGCCTCTCAAGGAAGATTGATCTTCTATGAAGATTCCATGAAAAAGGCTGTTATTATTGATGGGCATCAAATTAGCCCCTCACTCATGGTGACTCCATGAGAGTTTCTGACTGACTTCTTTTTAGAAGTGGATTGGCAGGTCTTTCTTCCTAGTCCATCTCAGTTTAGATATTGCACTGAAACCTGTTCAATATCACAGTAAAACATGTTTCCGCAGACAGATAAGTGGTGACTTCTCATGAAATACATTGACTAAGATTTCAAACAGATCACCTACAACATGGATGGTGAGAATTCCACCACTGAACCATCAGTACCACCCTCCAACCGAGCAAAATCTTCTCCCTGTGAAACTATTCAAGTGCCTAACTAACTAAGAAAATGTACCAGATTATCAGATGAGGTTGTATGCAGAGGGCACCACTGAAAGGCATGATTAAGTAGAATGAACTTTGAGACGGAGGTCACTGTTGGCCAAAAGTCAAGAAGCTCCACAAGGTTGAGAACCAAGTGTGTGTAGTACACTCATAGTCATAACTGAGCCCCTGCTGGGTTGTCCTTGAGGTCAATGGCTGGCTCTTCTGGGTAGGAGAGAGGGAATATTGGATCTCAAGTTGTTTGCTAGTCTGGTCACGAGGCAGACAAGGGCATGATCTTGGTTGAAATTAAATCAGACCTTTCCATTCCTGGCCCGCCATGCAGACTAGACATGAACCGGGCCAACGTGCTAATGCAGTTAAGGTGGTGAGCTGTGCCCAGCCACGCTCCGCTCTCTGACTCACCAATAGCAGTGACCTCCAGATGACGCCTTAGCACTCTCCCTGAATGTCTGCAGCTCTGCCCCTTGGCACTTTGCCAATCTGAAAGGAAAATTCCTATAACAATCAGGTGAAGGAGATCACAATTCATGAAGACAAAAGAGCATTGAATTTTGTAATTTTCCTACCCTGCTAGGGATATCATGGGTGTCTATCCATTCTGGATGATGTTTTAGCTCATTGAAGGCCCAGAGAGACCCCAATACAGAGCCTAACCTTAACGTCTGCTCCACAATGCATGCCTTCTCTTCTGCTGCATCTTCTTTTTGCCAGAATTGTTATCCCTAGATAATCATTCTATTATTATTCATATATCAAACTCTTCCTGGAACCAACCCACCCTCTTTATTGCTAAGGCCTGGATATCTTTCCAGATGGAAACTTGGTTGGTTCTATTGCCTTCCTGCTATGATGTCGATGTATTTTATCCCTGAAGAAACCAGATGCCTCCCAAATGGCTCACACACCCATATCATGCCTAATGCAATAACACATCTCAGATGGGATGGGAAGTAAAAGTAAATAGAAACAGCTGGAGGGTACTAATTAAACACAGAGCACCCCTAATAACCGAGGATCCAGTTTATTTGTTAGAATCTCATCACTTTGGGTTCCATAACTTCTCCCTCATTTATTTCTCTGGAGAGAGAAGAGAGGCCATCTGCTCACGTCCAAAGTAAAAGAATATCTTGCTTTTAAAAGAGGTGTTAATGAGCAGAAATTTTAGCCTTGTTGGCTGTTTTGACAAGACCTTGAGTTGGCCGTGTTGGAGTCTTCTGACCCAGAGCCTAATGTTCAAGCTTTTATTTTCAAAGATTCTAAGTTATTGAAACTCTCTTAGCCTCATTTTCGTTATCTAAACAGTTCTTGCAAGTTTTTTCTGGAGAGATTGGCATAAAAATAAATTGTGATGATACACGTTGAATACTTGACCTTAGGATCATCTGCAAATGCTTAGCAGTAATATACGTCATCAAGATCATATTGAAAGTCTGTCTAGGGTTTATTAGCCTCAGCAGGAACTAGTTCCACCAAACTCATAGATTCTGATCGACTGGTAAAACCAGAGTGCCAATGATGGGGGAAAAAATTTCAAATAGTCTAGCATATTCAAATCTTGCAACTTCTGTACTGTATAAAATTAATTTCCTCAGAAAGGAATGAAAACATGAACAATTAAAATAAGTTCACACATGTAATAAAGAATAATTTATAAATGCAGTTGGCCTCATAGGAACATGAGAAAGCCTGATTGTGGGTGGTAGACATGAAGGAGAGGAAGCAAGGAAATCATTCTTTAGAGGGTGATTCTTTCTGCTTCATTTCTTCACCAGTTTTTCCAATTTTGGGCAGGCTTTGTGACATTTTTACACTAAAATAAAACCTTAAAAAAATCAGAATAGTGAAAAACACGCCATTAGAGCAAAATAAAGAGCAGATACAAGAAATATTTAGAAAGACCTCAAAATAGCACAGTGGCCTGAAGATGTAGAAGATGCCACCTTCTCATCCCCTTCCACTGAGTATAAATATTTGCATAGCAAATATTTGGCATCATTCCACAAGAACTAAGATTTAAAGTTAGTCCATACAATGATGTCTGGTCAGAAATGGATTAGGATGTGTTCAGGACATTCCTGAGTATGACTTTGCCTGAAAAAAGAAAATCTCAAAATATGTCTTGCAGGGTGTTACAGGTATATTAAAAATTGGAACATCATTTCCTGGAAAGCACAGTTAACTTTTTTTTTTTAATTTGGTTTTGAAGTCTTTTTTTTTTTAAATTTAGGTTGTTTATTTTTCATTTCAATGAACATCTACAGAGATTTTGGGATTCCATTCATTCTTTGTTGCACCCTTCTCCCCGCACAAACCCCTCCCCCTCCCCCCCCCATTTGCTAAAGCAAGAAAAACTCCCTCATTGGTACACAATCCCCCCGCACCTCCCCAAACCCCACCCCCTAGCCCCAAATATAATCCACTCTACAACCCTCATTGCATACTCCTACGATAAAAATAATGCCCTAAAATATAATACTTTTAGACTACTCTCTCTACCATAGATTTCAATGCCATAAACATATTTCATCCAGGTTTTCTCAGTCTTTCCCCCACCCCAATGCCAGCCTCATTCTACAACAGTGGCACCATGTAGCATTTGTCCCTTTGTGACTGAGATACCTCACTCAGCATAATGTCCTCCAGGTTCACCCATTTTGAATAATATTGCATGAGTTCCTTGTTTTTCAATGCAACATAATATTCCATTGTGCGAATATACCACAGCTTCTCTACCCATTCGTTTGTTGATGGGCATTTAGGTTGTTTCCAACTCCTTGCTATTGTAAACAAAGCCGCGATAAACATGGGTATACATATATCTACTTGAATGTCATTTATGGTCTCTTTAGGGTATATTCCCAGTAGTGGAATTGCTGGGTCAAATGGTATCTTTATTTGCAACTTTTTGAGAAAGCGCCACAATGCTTTCCACAGTGGTTGTACCATTTTACACTCCCACCAACAGTGAATCAGGTTCCCAGTCTCTCCACAACCTCGCCAGCATTTGTTGCTTGCTGTTCTGTTAAATTTTGCTAGTCTTACTGGAGTGAGATGATATCTCATGGTTATCTTGATTTGCATCTCTCTCAGGGCTAGGGATTTTGAACATTTCTTCATGTGCTTGTTGGCCATCTGAATGTCTTCCTTGGTGAAGTGTCTGTTCATATCCTGTGCCCATTTTTCAATTGGATTATTCTCCTTGATCTTGTTGTGGTGCTCGAGTATTTTATAAATTCTAGATATAAGTAACTTTTTAAGAACTGTTATGTGAAAATAACTCATCATGACCAAGTGGGATTCACAACAGGTATGCAGGGGTGGTTCAACATAAGAAGAACAATCAGCATAATTGACACCTTTGAGCTGTGCTATAAGAGACGAACACTAAAGATCCTATGGATGATCAAGAGAATGAACAGATATGTCTTGGAGAAGGTGCAGCCGGAGTGTTCTTTGGAGGCAAGAATGATGAGGTTTTGCCTCACATACTTTGGAAATATTGTTAGGAGGTGCTATTCCTTGGAGAGGGACATGATTTTGGGATGGGTGGAGGGTCAGCAAAGAAGAGGAAGACCTCAAGCAGATGAATTGACATGGTGACTGCTACAATGGGCTCTTGTGTATCAGGAAGTGAGAGGATGGCACGGGACAGGACTGGATTCAGACCTTTTGTTCATAGGGTCACTGTGGGTCCTATTCAATGACATCTAACAACAATGGTTATTCATCACATTAACAAAGCAAATAATAAGAACCATCTGATCCTAGTAATTGATGCAGAAAATGCCTTTGATGAAATCCAACACCCCTTCCTGACTAAAACTCTCAGCAAACTAGGAATAGAAGGGTATTTCCTCAATATAGTGAAAAGTATATGCATAAAACTGAGAGCCAATATCATTCTTAATGGAGAAAGATTGAAAGCATTCTCCTAGAGAACAGAGATCAGAAAGGGATGTCCACTGTCACCACTCTTATTCAAGATTGTATTGAAAGTACTTGCTAGGGCAATATGACAATGCATTCGGATTGGAAAAGAGATGGTGAAACTGTCACTATATGTAGGTGGCATGATAGTGTACACAGAAAACCCCGAGGACTAAACAAAAAAAAACCCAAACAAACAAAAAAACCAAAAACACACAACTGTTAGAGCTAGTAGACTAGTTTAGGAGAGTGGCAGGATACAAGATCAATATACAAAAGTTAGTGGGGTTCCTCTACAGTAACAAAGAGAATAGAGAGACAGAAACTAAGAAAACAATACCATTTACAAATAGCCAAACACGAATTTAAATACTTGGGAATAAACCTAACAAGAGACACAAAAGATCTGTACAAAGAAAGCTACAAAACACTTCTGTGAGACACAATAAGAGCCCTAAAAACAGAGGGAAAATTGTTCTCTGTTCATGGGTAGGAAGACTCAATATAGTAAAACTGAGTCTTGCCAAAAGTAATCTACACAATTTCAATACAGATGTCAAAATCATTTTCCAAAGATATAAAAAAATGGCAATTTTATTTGGCAAGGAAAGAGACTTTGAATAAGCAAAGCACTTCTGAAAAACAAAAATGAAGTGGGAGGCATAACACAAAGTGGGAGGCATGCAATCCCTGATCTCAAAAACTACTACACAGCTGTAATAATCAAACCAGCATGGTACTAGTACAATGACAGGCACATAGACCAATGGAATAGAATTGAGAACCCAGAAAATTATCCACCTATCTCTGGTCAACTGATATTTGACAAGGAAATAAAATCTATCAAATGAGAAAACAAAAACATCTTCAACAAATAGTGCGGCAAGACTGAACTATTACCTGCAGAAAGCTGAAGCAGGATGCACATCTCTCAACATATACAAAAATCAACTCAAGGTGGACAAGAGACCTAGGGGTGAAGCTCAAAACCATAAAGATCATTAGAGACAAAGTAGGGCCAAACATAGAAGGCCTAGTTCATGGTAAGAAAAAGCTGATGAAGACAGCCAGGCCAGAAATACATAACCAGGAGAGGATAAAATTGATGAATGGGACCTTCTAAAGATCAAATCACTATGTGCGTCAAAAACATTTTCCAATACAGTGAAAAGAAAACCTACTGACTGAGAAAAAAACAAAACAAAATCATTTGGCAGTATTATCTCAAACAAGGGTCTCAAAACCACAGTTTACAGCATCCTACAGGGCTTGCACAAAAGAAAGACTGAAAACACAATTACAAAATGGGCAAAATACATGGAAAGACCTTTTTCACAGAGGAAGATATTAAAATGGTCATGATACACATGAAGAAATGCTCAAAATCACCAGCAGTAAGAGACATGCAAATCAAAACCACAATGAGATACCATCTCATTCCAGTAGCAGTGGCAAAGTTTAACAGCAAGTAATAAATGTTGGAGAGAATGTGGAGAGATAGGAACTCCTAGACACTGTTGGTGGTGGTAGTGTTGTTAAGTTTTGTCCAATTTAGTATGAGTCGTAGAGACTCTATGAACAAAAGATCTGAACCCTGTCCTATCCTGTGCCATCTTCATACTTCTTGACATACAAGAGCCCATTGAGGCAGTCACCACATCAAGCCACCTGATCAAGGATCTTCCTCTCTTTCATCAACCCTCCACCCTTCCTAATATCATGTTTTTCTTCAAGAAATAGCCCCTCCTAGCAACATGCTCAAAGTATATGAGGTGAAGTGTCATCATTCTTGCCTCCAAAGAGCACCCTGGTTGCACCCTCTCCAAGACATACTTGTTTGTTCTTTTGGCTATCCATGGAATGTTCAGTGCTCTTACCCAACACCATAGCTCAAAGGCATAAATTCTTCCTTTGCCATCCTTCTTCACTGTGCAGCGATTGTAAAATGGTACCACAACTCTGGAAAAGAGTTTGGTATTTCCTCAAAAAGCTGAACATAGAAATTTCGTATGACCCAGCTATTCTACTACTTGGAATGTACCTTGAGAAAATGAGAAACAAATGGAGATTTGTTACCAATGTTCATAACAGCGTCATTCACCATTGCAAGAATATGAAACAGCCTAAATGTCCAACCACAATTGAATGGATTGAAAATTGTGATATATTTACACAATGGACTCCTACATGACACTCAGGAGCAATGATAAACTCAGTAAGTAGAAAAGTTTATTCTGACTATTTAGGACTACTAGTCTTGTAAGATAATCCAGCCAATAGCATTTTTATTTGCTTTATATGCATGTAGTGGAAGGAGGAGTGGCATCCACTTCCATAATAGCTTGCCTCCGGAAACCCTATGAACTTGGAGAGAGGATGAAAGGCACCCAAGCGTCAAGGACTCTCCTTCATAGGGTTGCTATGAGTCGCCTGCGACTCGACGGCACTTAACAACAACAACATAAGTTGAGAGGGGCTGGAGAACATTATGTTAATGAACAAATACTGTATACAACCATTATTGTAGAAATAGATAACTGGTAAAACATGTGTGAGGATCCAAGGTGGGGGCACGCAGAGGGGTAAAAATGAGCAGGGGATAATCATTGGGTTGCACAATTTGATGGGTAAAGGAAATGGAAAGATCTGGTGTGAGAAACCATGTATACAAATTTTAGAAGCAAACCAGTATAAAATAAAAAGTTTTTTTTTTAAAAAGGAACTATTATGTGAATGCTTGTTAGAAAAAGTTTTTATGTAAGGTAGATCTGCGTTTACATCTATGCAAGGATTCATATGTTTACATACATAAGTGTATGATGTACTAGGTCATTATGAGATAGCATAATTTTTAAAATCCAAAGTGAGTTTCCAGTCGAGGATCAGCCGTATGCAGATCTATGGGCCACACGTCAATGGGATGGATGATCCACCTCTCTCACTTATGTTCTGGCTCTTTCCTTTGCTTTTTTTCTAATGTGTGTTCCTTAAGTATGGTTATTTGCTCTCAAAGATTTTGTTCTCACTCTTCTCTACATAGTCAACTTGGGTAAATTTATAGTCTTCTAGTTTACCACCAGGATAATATCCAAAAATCATGTCTTTAATCTTTCTTCTGAACTCGTGCCCAAATGCCAACTTGACATCATTAACATCCCACAGGCACCTCCCACCCAATGAGTCCTAAAAATAAACCCATTATCAACCCCCTAGGCCCAACGACCTCCCTTTCATCTTCTTTTCTCTTTTGGGCAATGGTGCTTCTACTTCCCAAGTATCTCCACTGAATTGAGAGTTATCATGGGATTCATTTGCATCCTGGACAGCTGCTCAAGGACTAATTTCTACTCATTTGGTCTCATAAATATTTCATAAATCCAGGTTCTCCTTTCAACTTCCATGTCCTTATCATCTCACATTTAAACAATTACAACAGCTTCCAGCTGGTCTCCTTGGCTAGTTTGCATCCCTCAACAAATCCTCCATATTGCTGCCAAAATTGTCTTTCTAAATTAGATTTTTTTTCTTTTTTTCCCCCTCATTAAAAGCCTTCTTCTGGTTTTCAGTGACAATAAAATAAATTCTAAACAGGTGTGGCATCCACTTCCTAAACAACATGCCTCTGGAAACTCTATGAACTGATAAATGATGATAGTTATAAAAAGTCTTCAGGCCTTTTGTTCATAGTGTCTCTATGAGTCATGCTCAATTCGATGGCAATCACCAAGAAGCAGCTTCAACCAGGCAGTACAAGACTATCTCCATACTCTTATATAGCATTCCAGCTCTATCCCATCCACTCTCCACCCTACTTTCTACTCTCCAGAAACTGAAAACTCTGCTAAAATGAAGGCCTCTTCCTCCAATGTTCACTGGGCTCACTCTCACTGTTCATTTGAGCTCAGTGTCCTTTCTTCCAGGAAGCTTTTGCCTCAGCACTAGTTGGTCAAGATTTTTCTCTCCAGGCTATGGTTTTCTCAATTACTTGTTATGCTTCAGAGAGTTGGACAATGACTAAGAATGACAGAAGAATAGATGCCTTAGAGTTGTGGTGCTTGATAAGAGTCTTGAACATACCAAGGACTGCCAAGAAGACAAATAGGTCTGTTCTGGATAGGGTGAAACCAAGTCTGTCCTTGGAGGCTAAGATTTTGAAGCTCTGCCTCACTTACTTTGGGCTCATGGCCAAGAGAGATCGGTCCTTGGAGAAGGACAACATGCTCAGAAGGGTGGATGGACAGCACAGGAGAGGGAGGCCTTGGATGAGATGGATTGATACAGTAACTGGGCCAAGGGGGATGGTTGGTGTGTTGGAATTAGTGAGACTGGTTCAGGATAGGGAAGGGTTCAGAGCTGCAGTACACAGGCTTACAATCCATCACAAGCAACTCAACAGCATAACAACAGTGACATACTATGACAGGTTTTGGAAGCAGGAGTGGCATCCACGTCCTAAATAACATGACTCTGGAGATGCTATGAACTTTGATAAATGTTGATAGTTGTAGAGGGGCTTCTGGCCTTTTGTTCATAAGGTCACTATGAGTCATGCTAAACTCGAAGGCAATAAACAACAACAACTACTACTACTTTACAGCTAAAAGTCAAAGTCATTGCTCTTGAGTTGGAATTGACTCATAGCTGACCTTTCAGCGGTTGTTAGAGGCTATAAATTGCACTGTAGAATGTAGCCCAGTAGAGCAGCTGGTAAATTCAAATGACAGAGAGCCCCCCTGTGTGTCCTTCACTTAGCCGTCTCTTATAATATTCTGAAATATATTTGTATTCATTTATACCAGGTATTTGTTATTTCTCTCCTCACCTAGTTTCTGAACCTCCTTTCTATGTTTGAGTGGGTCAAGGTGTTGCACTCCTAACTCAATGGAAGGTGGGTCAAATCCATCACCTACCCAGTGGGAAAAGATGGGAAAACTTCTCCTGTGTGATTTCAACCTCTAAGCCCCTGAAGTGTCAGCAGCAAGTTGGTTCTGATTCTATGGCATATAACAACAGCAATTATTTCTATAAGCAGGGCTTTATTTCTACTTTGTTATTGTTAGGTGTTGTTGAATAAAGTAGCAATCCTATGAACAACGGATCTGAATATTGTCCTTTATGTGCCATCTTCATCATCTTTGACACACTTGAGCCCATTACTGCAGTCACTGTGTCAATCTATCTCATTGAGAGTATTTAGCTAACTCTTGTTTATCAAGTATGATGCTCCTCTCCAAAGAAGAGCCTCTCCTAGCAGCATACCCAAAGTATATGAGCTGAAACTTTATCATTTTTGCCATCAAGGAGTGTTCTGACTGCACTTGCTCCAAGACATATTTGTTCTTTTGTCAGACCAGGGTTATGTTCAGTACTCTTATCCAACATCATAGCTCAAAGGCATCAATTCTTCTTCTGTCATATTTATTTATTATCCAGCTCTCAGATGTATAACAAGTGATTGAAAAGACCATGACCTGAATCAGGTGCACTTTAGTCTTTAAACTCACATAATTGCTCTTCAGGACTTTGGAGAGGTCCCTGACAGCAGACTTTACACACATATCCTGACCTCTTGACTGCTGATACCGAGGGTGCTGATTATGAATGCAAGTAAGAGGAAATAATGAACAACTTCGGCCCTTTCTTCGTCTACCATGATGTTCCTTATCAACCCAGTGATGAGGATTTTGTCTTCTTGATGTTGAGATTCAATCCGTATTGAAGACTATAGAAGATCAAAGACTTCTGTAGCAAGCTCTTCAAGTCTTTCTCACTTTCAGCAAGCAAGGTGTGTCATCTGCGTAACACAGGTTGTTGATAAATCTTCCTCTAATCCTGATGTCACATCATTCTTCATAGAGTCCAACTTGTCGAATGATTTGCTCTGCATATGTATTTAATATATATGGAGAAAGGATACAACCTTGACTCACATCTTTCTTAATTTTAAACCATGCAATGTTCCTTGCCTGTTTAGACAATAGCTACTTGGTCTAGGCATAGGTTTTGTATGAACACAATTAAGTGTCCTGGGATTCACATTCTTTTCAGTGTTAGCCATAACTTGTTGTGATCCACACAATCCAATGCATCTATGTAGTTAATAAAATAGGCATTCTTCCGGTATTCTCTGCTTTCAGCCATCATCCACCTGACAGCAATGATATCCCTGATGCAACTGCCTCTTTTAAACCTAGTTTGAACTTCTTTCTGGCAGCCCTCTCTCAATGTACTGTTCTGTTGTTTTTTTTTTTAATTTTTATTTATTTATTTTATGTGTGTGCCGTCAAATTGGATCTGACTGGTACAGGAGGCGATTGTTCCTCCTTCTTCAGCAGAGCATCTGGTGGATTTGAACTGAGTACCTCTGGGATTGCAGTACAGTTTCCTGCCACTAGGCCACCAGAACTGTTCTGATTTTTAATGATCTTGAACAATATTTTGATTGCATACGATATTAATGATTTTGTTTGATAATTTCCATATTCTGTTGAATCACCTTACTTGGGAATGGGAAAAAAAGAACCATCTTTTCCAGTCAGTTAGCCAAGTAGCTGTTCTCCAAATTTCCTGGCATAAACTGGTGAACACGTCCAGGGCTACATATGTTAGTTGAAATATATCCACTGGTATTGCATCAATTCCTGGGGCCTTATTTTTTGTCAATGCCTTTAGTGTAGGTTGAATTTCTTCCTTTGTTACCATTGCCTCTTCTTCATTTGGTGCTTCTTTACATTTTTTTTCAATGTCGAACAGTTCTTTTTGATACAGTGACTCTGTATTTTTTCCATATTCTTTTTTAAAATAAAATTTTTATTTTGTACTAGTTTACTTTCAAAGTTCATGTACATTGTTTTTCACATCAGATCCTTCTCATTTCCTTTACCCACCCCGCCTTCCATCCATCAAATTGTGTGACCCTATAATTAATCACCCACCCCATCCCACCCTACCCTCTACCCTGTTCATCCTCACCACTCTGCTCCCACCCTCTTCCCTTTGGATCCTCATACACATTTTACATAAATGGTCTTACACAGTATTTGTCTTTACTAGACTAAGTTAGTTCACTTAGCATAATGCTCTTCAGTCCCCCCTAAGTTAGGTAGAGGTTTACAGAATCATTGGCCCTGGGTGCTGTGTAGCATCCCATTGTGTGAATGTACCATAATTTCTCAATTCATTCAATTGTGGTTGGATATTTGGGCTGTTTACATGTTCTTACAATGGTGAATAATGGTGCTGTGAACACTGGTGTACAAGTCTCCATTTGTGCCTCAGTTCTCATTTTCTCAGGTTATATTCCAAGCAGTGGGATAGCTGGGTCATATGGAATTTCTATGTTCAGCTTTCTGAGGATATGCCAACCCGCCTTCCAGAGTGGTTGTACCATTTTACAATCCCAACAACGGTGTGTAAGAGTTCCTATCTCACTACATCCTCTCCAGCATTTGCCAGTTTTTTGTCTTCTCCAGCTCCAGTTCTTTGCACGTTCCATTATAATACTTTCCTTTTTTTTCCTTGAGCTGTCCTTTGAAATCTTCTATTCATCTCTTCCATTTTTGTGCCTTCCCCCTTTGTTCTGGCTTTTTTTTAAATTGGGATTTTAATGAAAGTTTATAGAGAATATGGATTTCCATTCATTCATTGTCATACATTTTCCTTCCTGCACACCCATACCCCCATTTGCTTTTCTCTTTGAAACAAAAATTCCTCATTGTTATAAAACCCACCCCTCCTCAGTCCAATTTACTATGCAACTTATTCTGACTGTTGTCATGCTCTTTGATGCTCTATTGCAATTTTCAGTGTCTCTTCTGTAATCCATTTTGGTCTTCATCTTCTGCATTTGTAAGAAGATTTTGCTCTCTTTATGGATTATTTCTTTGATGTCATCCCATATGGGCCTCACCTGAGAGGCTGTGTGGAAATTCAATTGGCCACATTTGTGAAAGGAATAACTCACTGGAGAAGCTCAATATCAGCAGTCAAGCCTAGATCCCTCATACATTTTTGGTGGGATTGTAAAATGGTGCAATCACTCTGGAAGACAGTTAGCATTTCCTCCAACAGTTGTACGCAGACACTCTGTATGACTCAGCTATTCCACTACTAGGAGTACACCCCCAGGAAATTAGAACTAAGACACAAAAGGAGATCTGTACACCAATGTTCATAGCAGCGTTATTCACCATCGCAAGAACATGGAAACAGCCCAAATGTCCAACCACAACTGAATGTATTGAGAAATTGTGGTACATTCACATAATGGAATATTATGCTACACTCAAGAATAACGATTTATAAAAATACCACATAACTTGGGAGAGACTAGAGAGCATTATGCTGAGTGAACCAACTCAGTCTCATAAGAACAAATGCTGCTTAAAACTATATTGTAAAAAAAAAAACCTATATTGTAAAAATCGAAGGATAACTATTAAAACATGCATGGAGACCCAAGAGGGAAAGGGATTAGAGTGGAAGGATGAGGATGGCTAGGGATGAAACCACAGGGTTGTACAATTTGGTGGGTCGAGGGAAGGAGTGAAGGAAATGGGAAGGATCCAGTGGGCACCTGAAAAGACAGAGTGATGATGGGCAAGGTCCAATGGTGATTAATTTTAGAAAACATAATCCATAGGAATGATTGTATGAAGCATGATGTGAATGAAGAATAGTGTGAAACACGGCATATATGAACTTTGTAAGCAAACCAATATAACACACAATAAAATAAAATAAACAAACAAATAAAAGTAGGCTGGGGCAGACTTAGGGTCACACTGCCAAATTATTCATGTGCAAGTTAAAATTGAGGCTGAAGAAGATGAAAACAATTTCATGAGAACCAAAATAGCATCTTGAATCTATTTCATCTGAATTTCAAAATCTTAAAAGGTTTGAAGCATTGAACACCAGTGATCAAAGACCAAGTGAGTTGTGGGATGAGATCAAGGATATCATCCATGAAGAGAGCAAAAGGTCATTACAAAAACATAGGAGAAAAAACCAAAATGAATGTCAGAAAGAGGCTCTAAAACTTGCACTAAAGCATTGAGAAGCCAAAATAAAGGGGAACTATGCCAAAGTAAAAGAGCTGAACAGGGGATTTCAAATAGCAGCTCAAGACAAAGAAAATTATTGTAATGGAATGTGCAGAGAACTGGAAATGAAAAATAAAAAGAGAAGAAGTTGCTCAGCATTTCTCAAGCTGAGAGAACTGAACAAACAAATTTAAGCCCCAAGTTCCAATAATGAAAGATGCTATTGGCAAAATATTGAATGATCCAGGAAGCATCAAAAGAAGATGGAGGGAATACACAGAATCACTGTACCAAAAAAACTGACACTGAAAAATTTCAGGAAGTATCACATGAGCAGGAACCAATGGTAATAAAGGAATTGGAAACTGCCATTGAAGGAACTGGCAAAAAATACGGCCCCATGGATCAATGGGATATCAATTGAATTGTTTCAATTAACAGATGCTGCCCTGGATATACTTACTTTTCTATGCCAATAAATTTGAAGGACAGCTGTCTGGCTAATGGATTGGAAGAGGTCCATATTTGTCCCCATTCCCAAGAAAGGTGATCCAGCAGAATGTGGAAACTATCAAACAGTATCATTAACATCACATGCAAACAAAAGACTGTTGAAGATAGTTCAAAAACAGCGTGTGTGTGTGTGTGTGTGTGTGTGTGTGTGTGTGTGTAATTTACAGAAGTTCAAGCAGATTTAGAAAAAGCTACGGCACCAGAGACAACATTGCTGACGTCTATTTATGTGTTATTGAATATGAAAAGGCATTTGACTGTGTGGGTCTTAACAAGTTATGGCTAAGATTAAGAAGAATGGGAATCTCAGAGTACTTAATTGTGCTTATGTGAAACCTATACCTAGACCAAGAGGCTGTTGTATGAATAGAGCAAGGGAATACTACCTAGTTTAAAATTAAGAAGGAAGTGTGTCCGGGTTTTATTCTCTCTCTCTGTTTATCCAGTCTGTGTGCTGAGCAAATTATTTGAGAAGCTGGGCTCTATGAAGAAAAATGTAGCATCAAAATCAGAGGAAGTTTCATCAATAATGTGTGTTATGCAGATGACACAATGTTGCTTGCTGAAAGTGAGGAGGACTTAAAGCACTTGCTGCAGAAGATCAAAGCATACAGCCTTCAGTATAAAGTGCATCTCAATGTCAAGAAAACAAAGATTCGTACCAATGGACCAATAGGCAATATAATAATAGACGGAGAAAAATTGGAAATGTCAACAACTTAATCTTACTTGGATCCACAGTTAACACCCTAAGTACTAGTAGTTAGGAAATCAGGAGATGTGGGGCCTTTCCAAATTATTGAGGAGGAATGGTGTCAGTGTGAGGACCAAAGTGCATTTGATTCAGGCCATGGCCTTTCCAATCACTTGCTATGCATCTAAGAGCTGGACAATTGAATAAAGATGACAGAAGAAGAATTAATGTCTTTGAGTTGTGGTGTTGGAGAAGAATACTGAACATCCCATGGACTTCCAAAAGAACAAATAAATATGCCTTATGGAAAATGCAGCCAGAGTGCTCTTTGGAGGCAAAGATGATAAAGCTTTGCCTTATGTATTTTGGGCATGCTGCTTGGAAAGGCTTTCCTTGGAGAGGAACATGAGGCTCAGAAAGGCAGAAAGAAGGTTGGTGAAAAAGAGGAAGAGCCTCAAGCAGATGGATTGATACCATGACTGCCACAATGGGCCCTAGTGTGTCAGGAAATGTGGAGATGGCACAGGGTAGGACAGGGTTTAGATCTGTTGTTCACAGGGTCACTATGGATTGTACTTGACAGCACCTAACAACAACAACAACAACATCCCATAACTCATCTGGTCTTTGATTGTTAGTGTTCAATACTTCTAACCTATTCTGGAGATGATTTTTAAATTCAAGTTAGATAGACTTATGGTCATATTTTGGTTCTTGTGAGATTGTTTTAATCTTCTTCAGCTTCAATTTGAACTTGCACATGTGTAATTGATGCTCTGCTCCACAGTCAGCATCTGGTCTGGATTTGACTACTGATATTGAGCTTCTCTAAAGCTTTTTTTTCCCCCACTGATGTAGTCAATATAATTCCTGTTCAGTCTAACAGCTTAGGCACCTGTGTAAAGTTGCCTTTGTGTCTTTTAAAAGAGGTATTTGAGATGAATAAATCATTGAATATACAGAATTTAAATTGTTCTACTATAGAAAATGAAAATTTCAGATACCTTTTCTCCCAGTTTTATTTTCTAAAGAGAGGGATGCTAAGAGTCTTTTCCAATTAGATCTTTTATCCAGACTTGACAGGAGGGGCTAGTCCTTGGGGGGAAAATTGTTCTAGGAAAGGTAAATGGTTAAAGAGAAGAAGCTCAGTGAAGTGGATTGACTCAGTGATTACCACAGTGGGCTTGAGTATGGCAGACATTGAGATGATCGTCAGGATAGGGCAAGGTTCAGATCGACTGTTTACACCGTCTCTATGCTGTTATTGCTAGGTGCTATCCAGTCGAGTACGACTCAGTGACCCTATGAACAAAAGATCTGAACCTCGTTCTATCCTGCACCATCCTGACACTTTCTGACACACAAAAACTCATTGCAGCAGTCACCATGACAGTCCACCTGGTTGAGGGTCATTCTTTCTTTTGCCCACCCTCCACCCTTCCCAGCATGATGTCCTTCTCCAAGGAACATCCCCTCTTAGCAACGTGTACAAAGTATGTGAGGTGAAGCCTCATCATTCTTGCCTCCAAAGATTCCTCTGGCTACACCCTCTCCAAGACATACTTGTTCATCCTTTTTGCAGTCCATGGGATAGTCAGTGCTCTTCTCCAACACCACAGCTCAAAGGCATCATCAATTCTTCTTCTGACATCCTTATTCATTGTACAGCTCTCAGATGCACAGCAAGTGACTGCAAAGACCATGGCCTGAATTAAATGCAGCTTAGTCCTCAAACTGACAACTATGAGTTGTCTCTAACAACAAAATCTCCATTCTGTAGCCTGAAGCACGTGGTCCTGAGACAGTTGCCCTGCACCTTACCCAAGTGTCAGTGAATGCTGTTCTGGTGGCCCTGACTTGTGTTTCATGTCTTCTGTATTAGTGCTAGCGAATGGATACACCCACTGGTGCCTTCAATAGAAGCAGCATTATAATACCAAGCCTTGGTCTTGGCTGTTAAAGTGAGTGCTCTAGTCCTCCCAAATTCATCATTACATTCTACAAACCACAATAGTTTTTAATTAGATATTTCCCCCTCTTTTACTTAGCCAGAAATGGGTTCTGTTGCAACCAAGGTCCCTAACCATTCCTCCCAATGAGACTGAGAACATAAAGGTGCCTTCCTTGCCTGTGTATCTGCAGTCCACTGACCAATTCCTAGTATCGTTGCATTTGCAAGTAGATGGCCAATAATCTTTGCACCCAACTCAAGGAAACATTTATGCATTTTTAACCTTCACTGGAGCTATCTTTTTGCTTCCAAAGAAGCAGTAATCAGGATAGAAAGCATTTATCTGTCTCTTGGATGCATGGATGTTCTACTACTCAGAGAAATTTCTCTCTCTCATATCCCCAGTTTTCACCCAGCTTCTGTGTTGGGCTGAATGCTTTTTATTTTCATGACTTAGAATCATCAGGAGCAATGAACTATCTCTTTCTTTGCCCACACCACCTTCCTCTTCATCCTTCTGAATGACATAGGAAGGTTGAGATGCCCTTCATCGTGGGACCTGGATAATACATCCCATGCAATATTTATGCCCTGAACATACCTGAACTTACCAGGCTGTGCTCTAGTTATGCATTCATGAAGGAAGTGCTCAAGATAATGCCATTTCATCAAGTGGAGGTGAACCATAGATCTCCTCTACAAGGGATTACAGGTTGTTTTCTTTTTATTTAAATGTGCTACCCTTAAAAATGCGGTGTTTCTTCAGAGACAGCTGAATAAACACCTCTGAGTATCTGTCAGCACAAACCCTGAGATCGTTAATTTATGCTGTAAAAAGAATAGCTGGGGAGATGTGATTTAGAGCGGTGTCATTGCTCTTCTTGTTTGAAACAAATAACATTTATATCTTTGGAAAGAATGTTGTGAAAAATCACCCTAATGGATCAATGATTTCCAAAGTAACTTCAATAGTGTCATTCAGCACTCATCTATTTAAAGCTTCAAAATGGATATTTTCATCTTAGACAGCAGGTGTCTTGAAATGTAAGAGCTTCTAAATTTGCTTGGGCTTGAGAAGCATTTGATCTTTTCTGTCTGTCTCTCTTCCCTCCTCTCCCTCCTTCTTTCTTTATTACTCACTTTACTGCACAGTTAGAGGTGCTTTATGTAGCTTGTAGTTTAGAGATCAAGGAGTTGCAATCGCCAGTTGGAATGAGTTTGTTTTGAAGGCAGGATTTTGAAGATATGTCAACAAGCCAGTTCTAAACAAGTCAAACTTATAGAAGGGGTGGGCTGTGTGGATCTTGCTTTTTTTTTTTTCTTTCTTAAGGTAGACAGCTTGCATTTACCAAGTTAAACAAAAACTTTTTAAAAAAAAAAAAACCCACTGCCAAGGAGTCAAGGCCAATTCATAGCAACCTTCTATCAGATTTCCAAGACTGGCATATTGTTGGGAGAAATTCTTCCTTGGAGAGGGACATCATGCTTGAAAAGACAGAGGGTTGCAAAGGAGCAGAAGACTCTCAACCAGGTGGATTGACCCAGTGACTGATGCAATGGGCTCTAGTGTGGCAGGTAGTGTGAGGCTGGCACAGGATAGATCAGGGTTCAGATCTGTTGTTCATAGAGTTGCTATGCATCATACTCAACTCGACAGCACTAAACAACAACAACTATTTACAGGAGACTGCTCATCTTTCTCCCATGAAGCACCTGGTGCATTGATTAGCTCAACAGATAGCACACAACGCCTCCAAGACTCCTCCAAGTTAAACCAAGAGTTTATAAAATGAACTAATATATTACTTGTGAAAATGCCTCACAGATTCTCCTTTTCAGTACAAAACTCTGATTTTCATATATTGATCCCAATACTGTTATTTAAAATCTACTCTTAGGTAAAATAGCTTTTCTGTAAATTCCACAGGTCTTAATTTGTTGTTAGGTGCCATCAAGTCAAGTATGATTCACAAGGATTCGGTGAATAGCAGATTTGAACCCTGTCCTATCCTGTATCGTCCTCACAATCTCTGACACACTGGAGCCTGTTGCTGCAGTGACTGTGTCATCCACCTGGTTGAGGGTCTTCCTCTGTTCTTCATAAATAAAAATGGCAAGCAGCCCATTTACATTGCAATAATACAACAAACAACTAATATTTAGCACTCTATAAAGCTCATCTACCTTGACTACTTTATCCTCCTAATAACAGTATCATGAAAATAGGATTCTATCTTGTCGATGAAGGAGCAGAGTCTCAGAAATGTTTACAAAGACTTGTCCAAGATTTGTGAAATCTGTAACAGTTCACTATAACACATAATTATTTGAGACTTCTTTCTTTAGAAAGGTTAGTCCAAGATTATATGGAATCTGTAGTAGTTCATTTTAACACAAAATTACTTCTATCATCTGCTCATAACTGAGGACACAATGGTTAAATGCAGTTTTTACCTTCAAGTTCAATGTCAAAGTCTTCTAATTGCAAATTCTTTTCTCTCTGTTTGCTGTCTTAGATGTAAGGTTGGTACCAGCACTAGCAAAATCATCAAGCCTGGGGTTTTTTCCCCCCACTAAACAATCTTCTGTCCTCTTGACCTTCTTCTCTTCAAGCACTTGATAGCCTCATGCTTTCTAAAACTCTCCCTCAAATTTGCATTCCATATTCTTCCAGTTGTATTTTTCCCTCTTCACCAAAATTCAGCAGGAGTCTCATTCCTGTTATGTCCAGCTTTCAGCTACTGACCCTTAGAATAATTTTGAAATTCTTTGACCATTATCTTCTGGTACCCTAGTGGTAAGAAACTGTGCTGAAATCCCAAAGGCACACAGTTCAAATCTTCCTGTTGATTTCTGGGAGAAGGATAAGCAATCTCCTCTCTTGAAATTTATTGCCTCTGAATGCCTACTAGAAGGTCAGTTATGAGTCAGTTCTGACTTGAGGGTACAGAGCAACAACAAACCGTAGTAATAGGATTATTGTTAGTCTATAGGACCTTCCATGAAAGAACTTTAAAAAGATTCCTTTTCAGGGGTTAGAGGATGGTAGGGAGTCATAACTGTTCTAGATTGATAACTAACCCTAGCCCTAACCCTTCTCTCACCACCTCTTGCAGGGCACAACTGACTGAATGAGTTAGGACTGCCTGGCCAGTGAGCAATGTTTTCTATCACTAACAGAGAAGAATGCTGCATGCATTGCCAAAAAAACAAACCTGTCTTGGAGAAAGTACAGCCAGAGTGCTCCTTGGAGGCAAAGATGATGAAACTTTGTTTCACATACTTAGGACATATCCTTGGAGAAGGACATCATGCTTGAGAAGGTGGTAGAAGAGAAGTAAAACCTTGACCAGGTGGGTTGGCGTGGTGACCACAGCAATGGGCTTGAGTGTGTCAGAGATTGTGAGGATGGCACAGGATAGAACAGGGTTCATATCTCTTGTTCATAGGGTTGCTATGAATTGTACTTGACTCAACAGCACCTAACAGCAACGACAACAATACAGTAATGGAAGTGTACTGTCACTATCCATGGTCCTGATGAAGCATAGAACTCCAGGTCATTGTTTTCCCTATTTTTGTATTTTCATCTTAATGGACAATTTACCCTTTTCATGTTGTTAAAAAACAAGTAGGACCTATGATTCATGAGACACAATTTAGGATTAAGAATGGATTCTAGTAGACTGTCTCTGAATTTCACCCCCAACACTTGTTAATGTAATCTTGGGTGAGATACTCAACTTCTCTGCACTTTTGTTTTACCATCTTCAAAATGAAGATAAGAATAATAAATAGGATGTAGGATTGTTTTCTGGATTAAACAAGTTAACATATGTGAGTGCTTTGAAGTGATGCTATTTGTAGAAAAAATATCAACAAATATTTTCTAGTAGTAGTAAAAAACTACTATGTTCTAAATGTAAAAATAAATATAATTTTAGGTACAGAGGGTTTCAATGAGTGGGATTTAACTCAATGGCATCTTACAGTCAAAACCAATGTTATTGATAAGAAATTTCCTTATCTCCTGGAATGTGGGGAACTCTATGGTCCTTTTCTACTTATAACATCATGGTCAAGTTAGGAAAACAGAAACTATTATGTATTATCTCAGCAAAGAGAAGATTAGACAAACATTAAGGGAAGCATTATGATTACTGAGAAAAGGTAACTACAGAAGGTAACTATTATTCTTGGGGATGGAGCTACAAAGGGAAGTGTTATAATTATCAGAAACTCAGTGGTTAGAAGGGGGATAACGCTCTGCCTGTTAATGCTACTGGACCACAATAAGGAATTAAAAACAAAAGCTGTTATGCAATCATTCTAGTTGATCAGGAGAGAAGGGTTTTACCATACCATCTATTTTATACTATATGATGAAACTTTAATATCTCTATCTTAAAGACAAGAAAATAATTAATAAAACTTTTCAAAACTTAGGGAAAAACAGGGGATGTTGTATGTTCTTTACTGTTATATTGGAATGTTGTCTAACAGACACTCCCAAACATACAGACAACAAACCCGTTGTTGTAAAGTCAATCGCAATTAATAAAGAGCTCTGGTAGCAAGCCCACAGGGAGTCACACTGCTAACCCAAAGGCAGTTGGAACCCACCAGCCAATTCTAGGGAGAAAAACAGGTAATCTGAAAACCTGTTGGAATTCCAGCTATGACTAGGATTTGACTCTACAACAACGAGTTGAGATAGGACAGAGAAGAACTACCTGACAGAGTTTTCATTATTATCACCTTTTTGTAACTAATAGCCTGCATGGTATAATCAGGAAAGGTATGTGTCATGGTTGTACACTTCCTCCATATCTATTTAATCTGTAGGCTGACCAACTCATTAAAGAATTTGGACTATATGAAGAAGACTGTGGCATCAGGCTTGGAAGAAGACTCATTAACCACCTGCATTATGCAGATGACACAACTTTGCATGCTGAAAGCAGTGAGGACTTGAAACACTTGCTCCAGAAGAGAAATACTACAGTCTTCACTTATGGATTACATCTCACTACTGGACAGAGAGAAGATTGAAGTAAAATGACTTCATTTTACTTGGACCCACAATCAACACCCGTTGAGTTCACAAAATATGCTGTCAAAGTGCTAAAGAGCAAGGATGCCAATTGAAAGACTAAGGTGCACCTGATCCAAGCCATGGATTTTTCCACTGCTTCCTATGCACATGAAGGTTATACAATAAATAGAGATGGCAAAAATAGAATTGATGCTTTGCATTGTAGTGTTGTAGATGAGTCATCAATAGCCCAAGGACTACTGGAAGAACAAGCAAGTCTGTCTTGAAGGACGTCCAACTAGAGTGCTCCTTACAGGCAAAGATGATGAAACATGGTTTTGCATGCTTTGGACATATTGTCAAGATGGGTCAGTCCTTGCAAAAAAGACACTATGCTGGGAAAGGAGGAGGGTAAGAGAAAGAGAAGAAGACCCTCAACAAGGTGGCTTGGCACCATGACTATAACAATGGCTCAAATATATCAGCGATCATGAGGACGGCTTAGGGAAAGGTAAGTTTCAGACACGTTGTTCATAAGGTCGCTACAAGTAGAAGGCAACTCAATGGTACCTAACAACAACAACCCTCTTTAGAAGTGGACTACAGTAGAGATTTGTATTACAATATCTTTCTTCAATGTAGCAGTAGGCAAGTTCAAACCATTGACCTTTTGGTTGGCAGCCAAGGGCCCAACCACTGCACCATCAGGGCTCCTTCTGATCCTATGAGAGATTAGTTAAGTCTCTGAGAAAATGCACCTTTGTTTGATTCGCTGTTGTGTACAATCAAGTCATAGCAGAGTCATAGCTGATCTTCAAACACCTCCTTCGAGGCAGTAAATCACATGGGAAGAGATTGTCCATCTTTCTCGCATGGAGAAGCTGTTGGATTCAAATCACGTGCCTTTGGGTTGGTAGTGCAGCTCCTTACCACTAAGCCACCAGAGCACCCTTGCTTGATTTACTAATTATTGTTCACTAGGGCTCAAATTCTGCAAAGTTATATCCTGAGGTCAGCAGTGATTCGGTAGCAGACTTCTCCTTTGTAGTGAAGGAGACCTAGGTTCAATCCAAGGAGACCATCCATGCGCTGCCACCACCACCTGTCTATCAATGGAGGCTTCTGTGTTGCTCTGATAATAGATTTCAGAGGAGCTTCCAGTTTAATACAGTCCAGAAAGAAAGGGCTGGTGATCTACTTCCAAAAACCCAGCCAATGAGAACACTATGGATCAATCACAGCAGTTCAATCTCATTGAACATGAAGTCACTATCAGTTGATGACCAGTTTGACATCAGCTAATAACAACAGACTTGCAAAGAATTGATTCCTTTGAGCTGTGGTGGTGGAGAAGGGTACTGAACATCCCATGGTCTTCCAAAAGAGCAAACAAATACATCTTGGAGAAAATGAAGGCAGAGTGCTCCTTGAAAGCAAAGATGATGAAGCTTCTCCTCACATACTTCAGGTATGTTACTAGGAGAAGCTTTACCTTGGAATGGGACATTATGCTTGGAAATGCAGAGGGTCGGTGAAGGAGGGTCTGTTCCTTCATCTACAAAATAGAATCCTATTTTCATGGTAGTGCTATTATGAGGGTAATATAAAACAATCAAGGTAGAAGAGCTTTGTAGAGTATAAAATGCTAAATATTACTTTGTTGTATTATTGCAATTCTTTTATCATTATTATTATTAATGTTAATGAACATTTACAGAGATTTTGGATTTCCATTCATTCATTGTTGCACTTTTCTCCCTGCCCACCCACCCCCAATGCCCAGTTCACTCTTCTCTTTGAAAAGTAAAATTCCTTCATTGGTATACATTCCCCTCCCATACTCACACCCCGAGTATACTGCACTCTGCAACCTTCATTAAAGACTTTTATGATAATTATAATACCCTATAACATATTGCTTTTAACCTGTTCTCTCCCTCATCCATTTCAATGCAGTATGTATTATTCCAATTTTAATGAGCTGCTTGCTATTTTCATTTATAAGGAATAGAGGAAGACCCTTAACCGGGTGGATTGACACAGTGACTGCCACAATGGGCTCTAGTGTGTCAGAAAGTGTGAGGATGGCACAGGATAGGACAGGGTTCAGATCTGTTGTTCACAGAGTCACTATGGGTCGTACTCAACTCAACAGCATCTAACAACAACAATGCAAAGCTATGTCATTGTGTGCCATCAATCTGGAATAGACTAGTAGCTAACACTCCAAGAAGCTTATAGTGGCTGTATATCACTTCAGTGGAGATCGCCGATTGTTCTTCTGTCTTCAAAGTTACATATTGACAACATATTGTAAGTACCTCTTCCTAGAATGCTTTTTTAAAATTTATATTTTTTTACTAATTTCAATGAACATCTACACACAATTAACATCCAGTGTTTTGTCTCCTCGATGTGTTAAGCAAGTCTTTTACATATGTTCAGTGAATATTTGTGTGAGAATTATGCTCTTTAAAAAATTATATTGGTTTACTTACGAAGTTCGTATACAATGTGTCTCGCACTATCCTTCATTCACATTATATTTCATACAATCATTATGTTTTATAAAATTAATCACCATTGAACGATGGTCACCATTACCCTGTTTTTCCAGATCCCCGCTGGATCTTTCCCATTTCTTTTGACCCACCCCTTCCCTTCATCCACCAAATTTATTATCACCTGCCTATCCTCATACCCTCTGCTTCCACCCTCCGCATCTTGTATCCTCATACATGTTTTACCAGCTATTTTTCTATTTCTACAACAATGGTCTTATGCAGTATTTGCCCTTATGAGACTTAGTTCACTCAGCATAAGGGTTTTAAAAATCATACTTTGACAAACGCTGGAGTCAGAATGAATGATAATTTATTTGGTCAAAGTCACACAGCTAGAAAACAATGGGGGCCGGATTCCCACTTGAGTCTGGCTGCCTCAAATCCCATGCTCTTTATACACTTTATACATAGCTCTCAGGGCTTTGTGTTAAGAAAAATCTACTTAAGAGAGAAATTGTATGAGGAGGGACTGACCAGCCTCTGCTATAAAGTTTGACAGAGCAGAAATCAGCTATAGTCAAGAAACTGTCTAAAATGCTCAGGGTAGATTTACAGACGGAGAAAGATGAGAAATGATCAAATGCAGAGGAGGTGATGCAAAGGGGAATGAAAGTGAGCAAAATATGGCAGCAAATTTGACAACGATAAGAATTTTCAGGCAAACATCCATTCCCAAACATCCATCTGATGCTTGGATTGACAGCCAGTGACCAGGGCTAAGCCAGGCAGACAATCCACCTTCCCCTTCCCTCCCTTGCTCAGCCTTCACCCATCAGCCCCCAGATCATGTTATACTGGCAGGAAGTGCAAGGCAGTTCAACCAAACCCTCTTTGACAAATCCTTCAGACACTTCACAAAGAGTCAAGAGAAAAAAGATGCTCTTTGAAATATGAAGACACAGTAGCAGCCATGCTAGGAACAAGACACTGTGAAAAACGTAAGGAAGAAAAGAATAATAAAGACTCCTGGGATGAATCTTTGAGACTCCTGTGATCAGTCTCCCCACACATTTGTTCAGTCAGCTTTTGGATTGAATGTCTACCGTGTGTCCAGTTCTGTTCTATCATGACATTATATGCAGGAGAGTATTTCTGTCCCCTTTTGTGTACCAAGTACAATCCCTTCCCCACTGGAGAAGTGCTCCTTCTCTCTCTCGTGCATTGTGGTGGGACAGCTAATCAGGATGTCCCTATACTCTCAGCCAACCATGGCCAACCATGGTGCCTCCCATCCTGTTCTCTCTGGGACTGGTTGGAGGGGTGGTCCAGTTAAAGTCTGAGATGTGTGTGTGTGGACACTGGAAGAGAGGTTACCTTTCCATCTGGGTGGTCGATGAAAGATGTTCTTTACAGTTTAGTCCTCAAAAACTACAAGTCGTTCTTCAAGGTCCTGCCCAAGGTAGGAGAGAGTGAGGCCAGCATGCAAGAAGACAAGACTGCAGAGCCAAAGGACAGAGGGAGAGTGAGAAAAACTTGAAAGGGGATTTGAATCCTGAGAGCTGCCATTCTTGAAGGCAATTTCACTTTAGTGAGTCAACAACTTCCTTCACTTGCAAACTGAAAAGTAACAATGGGAAAGAATCCTGCCCTTCAGAATAAGGAGCCCAAATGTTTTCCATTAACTCACCTGATTCTAGGCAATTTATTTCTCCTGTCTGGTAGATTAATATCATGTACCATCTCACTTCCCACATCTGAAAAATGTGATGACAGACTGTCTACCCCCCTAGATCTGTGATTCTATTTATTAAATAGGAGCTACCTGTCTGACTCCCGTCAGTTCACACTCTTTCCCTGACCAGACTCTGACCCTCCCTCCATCCTTGGAGACTTGTAACCTAATTGCTCCTGACACTGGCAGGCGGTGACAGCTGGTGTGGTCAAGTCTATTCAAGGACACCGAGAGATGGAATGGATGCTTGCTGGGAGCCTGAGCTCAGCGTCTTATTACTGGTCATTGTAAGGAGGCTGCCCCTCTCCTCCTTCCTCCTGTGGCAGTGGACATTGCAAGGAGATGGACAGTGGGATGGAAGGAAAGCAAGGAATGATTGCATTTAGAAATGACACTGAGGAGTGAAGCGATCCCACCAACTACTGTGTAAAACCATTATTGTAGAATGAGTATGAGGCTCTAAGGCGGGTGAGGGGGGAAAGCAGCGTGGGGGGAGGATAGGTGAGGGGTGGAAGGTGGTTAGTCATAGGCTTACACAATCTGATGGACAGGGGCAAGAAATGGGAAAGATCAGCGTAAAAAATAATGTGTAAGAACTCTTTAGATAAACCAGTATTTTAAAAAAATAAATAATTTTGTAAATGAGATCCCTCCTCAGTACAACAATTAATTAATTCATGACCAACCTTATTGCATGTATGTTTCCATTCATTTCTCCAACCAAGATTATTTTTAAACAAATCACAAATATCCTATCAGGCTATCCAAATTCATTTCAGCATTTATATTTGCATGCCTATAGGGACTTCTTAACACACACACACACTCTTTTCTAAATGCTAGTAAGTTGGCCTCTATGAGTCGGCCACTTGATGGCATACAACAACAACAATAATAAGTTGGCCTAGTGCTAAGAAGCTGTGCTGCAATCCCAAAGGCATGCAGTTTAGAACCACCAGCTGCTCCATGGAAGAAGGATGAACAGTTTCCTCCTGCATGATTTACTGCCTCTGAAAACCCACGAGAGAGTCTTTTATGGGATGATTGTGACTCGAAGGCACACAACTACTAACAACAAGTTCCTGTAGAGATCTCTGATGCTGTTGTCTGTAAGAAGTTGTACCGCAGTGCAAATCCACCAGCAATTCTCTGGTAGAAAGATGGACAAGCTCCTTCCATGCAATTTACAGCTTCAGAAACTCACTGGAAGTCTGTTATGAGTCAGCTCTGACTCAATGTCAGTGAATGCGAGAGTGAGCGAATACATCTTTGTGCTGCTTTAGTCCACATTTGTAGAAGGAATAAATGCATAAGTGGTTGTTGTTAAGTGCCATGGAGTCGTAGATGACTCATAGTGACCCTATGAACAAAAGATCTGAACACTTGTATAACTTTCATTGTTTCTCCAAGTTCATAGGATTTCTGGAGGCAAGCTATTTTAGAAGTGGATGCCACTCTTGCTTCCCAGCTTGTTTTAATGGTTGTTGTTGTTGTTGTTTGTTGTTTGTTGTTTAATGCTGTCGAGTCGTAGACGACTCATAGCGACCCTATGAACGAACAGCCTGAGCACTGTTTGTACATAGAGTTTCTGGAGGCAAGCCATTTTGGAAGTGGATGCTGCTCCTGCTTCCAGGTTTTAATGGTACCCTATTAAAAACAAGCAAAAACCCCAAATAAAGCAACAACAACAAAACCCCACAACAATTTCTCATCTTTGACTAAGGCTAGAAAGCACTTTACACATCAAAATCTACATTGTCTTGAGAAAGAGATTTTCCCTTCACACTGGTCCAACCTTAGTCCTGTCCTACCTGTGTCTTCTCTCACCAAGCCCTAAGCATCTGGCTGCAGGCTGCAAGGAGCTGGGGAAACACAGCCCCCTCTTTAGATGCAGAAGACACAGGGAGGCAGATGCTCCAAGTTGATGAATCAACCACTAAAGAAGAAGCCCTTTTCAAAAGGACAAGAGATGCCTGTGCAATGCTTTGCTGGCAACGTGCATTTAAAAGACACCTCCACTTGAGTTTTCTCCTTTCCAAACAACCCTGCTTTGCTAGATGTGAGGGTGGGAGGTAGAGAGGCCTCTAATTACGCCTTTCTTGGAGTCTTCTGCCTCCGTGACTATTTCTAGGAGAAATGGAATGATGGGAGCCTCTTCAATGTTCCCCATTTCTCTTACCAGAGAAGACATCCTTTGTCTAGTGAAGTTCTGCTTATTTATTGCTTTCTAACAAAACTCAGCGGCACAAATAACCATCATTTTTTGTTTTTCATGCTCAGGATATCAGTGAAAATTTGAGCAGGGCTCAATTGAGCAACTCTTCTGCTCTATCCGGTGTTTGATTGGCACTTGCTTTGGTCCAGAGGGCCCAAGAAGGCTCACACAAGTCAGTGGTGTTGATGAAAAGATATTCAATACACCTCAGACTGACCAAAGAACAAATAGAACAAATAGTTTTGGAAGAAGTGCAGTCAGAGTGCTCATTAGAGACCAGGAGGGTGACACTACATCTCACATCCTTTGGACATGTTGTCAGGAAGGAGCAGTCTCTAGAGACGGGCATCATGCCCTGGAATGGAGACGGTCAATGGAAGAGAGGAAGACCCTCAATGAGATGTACTGACCCAGTGACCGCACGCACGATGGGCTTGAGCACAGAGGAGGTTGGCAGGTTGGTGCAGGATCCACAAACAGCGATCCTCAGTCCTTTATGGTCACGGGAGCATTTTCATTTGCCAGGAAGGAGACCTGGATTTGACTCGCAGCCAAGAGTCTGTCACTGCCACCCAGCTTGCTTGGTACTGTTATGCTGACTAGGTTTCATGGGAGCTTCCACATCAAGACAGACGAAGAAAGGCCTGGAGACCATCTTCAGGAATCAGCCAATGAAAACCAGATGGAATTAGATGGTCTGTTCCACAATCAAACATTGAAATGGTGCAGGACCACAAAGCACTTTGTCCCACTGCACATAAGCCACCATCAGTCAGAAACTGACTTGATGATCACAAACAACTATTCATGGTATGTAGCACCTTGTTGGAGATGGCTTACGACACACCCTGCCAGCTCCTCCATAGGTCAGTCTAAATCCTCTTAGTTTTGTTCTTCAGAATTTCCTTGATACCCTGCACAGACCCAGGTAAATGGACTTGGGGTGAATTGCCTTTCTGGCAGCTGATTTCTCTTTAGTGTAAATTTGGTTATGTAAGTTAGAAAAGGACTCCTCTATGAGTAATGTAACACCTGGCTAACAGTGATTTAAGCAAGCATGAGTTTATTTTGCTCATGCAAACACATATCTGGAAGTGACTGCTAAGTAGCATTAAAATGTTGTTGTTGTTGTTGTTGTTGTTGTTAAATGCCTTCAAGTCATAGGTGACTCATAACGACCCTATGAACCAAAGATCCGGATACTTGTATAACTTTTATCCTTTCTCCAGGTTCATAGAGTTTCTGGAGACAATCTATTACAGAAGTGGATGCCACTTCTGCTTCCAAGCTTGTTTTAATCGGGGAGCTCCACCAAACACTGTCCACTATGGGTATCCATTATTGCATTTGACACATCAGTATCATAGTGTTCAGCTTCACAGCCACCGTGAGTTACCTCTGCACAGCAAGTGGCCAGACCAGGGCTATACGACCTAGAAAAATGTTTCACCAAAAATAATTAAAAACAGGCCTGAGTGCTGTGAATTAGAGTCACCCACCTTTGGCTTGGTAGCCTCATTTTCTGTCCACTAGACCAACTGATCCCTCTCATTGTTGTTGTTAAGTGCCATTGAGTCGTAGATGGCTCATAGTGACCCTATGAATAAAAGACCTGGACACTTGTATAAACTTTCATCCTTTCTCCAGGTTCACAGTTTCTGGAGACAAGCAATTAAATTAGTTACAATGAAATCGAGGGTCAATGAAGAGATCCAGCTGTGCCTTTCTAATCAGTAAGATTTTGCAGCTTCTGATGTTATGTCTGTTTCCAAAGAAGAAGGCAAGAAGACTCTGCTCTAGGACATCCACCCCCTTTCATCATGAAACACAAAATCTCCAAGATGCCAACAGCAGGCTTCTGTTTACATCCATCGGCCAGAACTGTGTACGCAGCCACTTTTAGCAGGAAGAGAAGTTGGGAAGGAAAGCGTTGCGTACACTGCTGCCTCAAGCAAAAATGACGTTTTGTTATCAGAGGAAAAGAGTGTCTGTCACAACAGGCCTGTAAATTGCCTTACAAGTTGTGGGGGGAGGGAGAGATGAATTGGTTTTCCAAAGGAAAATGGACTGTTTAAAAAAAAAAAAAAGGGAAGGGAAAGACCAGTTGCTACTGCTATTTATTCTAAACACTTTTGAAACTATTTGAGACAGCTTCTGGTTCTAAAACTTGGGAGTCCCAGGGCAAAGAATGATTTGTCCCTGTGCTTAAACCAAGTGAAATGATGATGATGATGGTGATGATAAGGCTCAGAGGAGTTTTGAAGGCACAGGCCACTTCTTTTATAAACAACTCCTTCCTGAGTTAACAGCCAAGGACAACTTGAGAGTTTATCAGCAATTTCGGAAAGGATGAAAAGAGGAGAATTCAAGAATGCTGATATGGGTCCTGGCGTGGCTAGTAGGGGGTAATATTTCTCACGGAGATGCCAAAGACTCAAGGCCACCATCCAGCATTCCCCCTCTGTCTTCCTGGGCCACAGTCCACTTGCTTTCTGATTTACGTCACCTCTGAGGCTAAATGACCCAGAGCCTCTGTGGCCCCTCTTCCCCCGCAGTTAATATCTCTGGGTCCAGGGATAAGAAGGCTTAGGAGAGATTTTCAGATGAGTCATTGGGGGCAAAGTTTCATTATTTTCAGGCTGGATTAGTTGGCTCCTCCAGTGTGGGCCCCAGGGCCCACTTACAGCATCCCCACCTCCACCGACAGAGGTTCCTGGGTGGTGACCCTGAGAGAGGGTGTGCTTTCAGCAGGTGGGGTCCAGCAGAGTGGGCTGAAGCACAAAGTGGGTTGCATTTCTAGGGCAGAGGAGCATTCAGAGGGAATGAACAGAGATGTTTCTGTTCTGAGCGTGCCCCAAGGGGATGAGGCTAATAGAACAGACATCTTCATTGTAAATGGAGCTGATGTTTGTAGTAAAGGCTAAGATAGGTTCCATTCTTCTTTCTCATCATCTCCACCTTGTCTAACCTGAAATCATAATAGAAGGGATTCGGAGCCCTTCTGCTGTGCAAAAGAGAATGAAACTGTTCCTCCACAGCAACCACAGATCCACCAATCCGATCTCCCAGCACGTGGAGACATCTTTGACTGTTGGCTCAACTAAAAATAGAACACATCAAGCGGCAGAGTGTCACTCCAGCAGTTCCTAGATCCCAGGGCCCTTTAAATTTATCATCCCGCAGGGAGGGAGTCGAAATCCTTTTTTAGGATTCAGACTCAGAATGTTAATCTGTTTTTCTATTTTTACCTGGAGAAGGGAAGATGAGACCCTGAAAACGAAAAGGAGCCATTATCTTTGCTAAAGTAATTTCAGCTCTGGGAGAGAGAGCGCGAGTCCAATTTAGCTTTTTAGGTTTTGGGTTTTTTAATACCTTGAAAATTAGAGCAGTGATGACAAGAAGGGTCGGGAAGTTGAGCAAATGGATCTTCCTTGGCTCTTCCAGGCAGCAGGGTTAGATTTACAGAAAGAGCTCAACACCGCGAATCGCTGCACCCCTCACCACTGCGGTCACTGAATCCTCCTGCCTGGACGGAGTGTCATACTAACCTCATGCCCAGCTGCCCACTGTCTTCTCTTTCAATTCCTCTTGCTCATTCTGTTTGCATTCTCCTTCCTCGTTCCTTTCCTCATCACTCCGTTCCTCCGTGTAGAAGCCACATCTGCCTCCACATTGCCTTCAGGAACAAATGCACACGCAGAAGCCATGCAGAAGGCTGCAGAAGTGATGCACCAGGCCCCCGGCCTGTCTCCTGGCTTCAGGATCACTTTTCAGACATTTCTGTTCTTTGCACGAACCTGCAGTTGCCTAGTTAACACAGAACCACGTTTGAGTAAATTTGACCAGTACATGTCAACTGTCTCTAGCAGCGCTTCCACGGTCCCCTTCGTGTGCCGTATGGTTTGACTTCTACATTCCTTGCATATCCAAGCTATTCCTGTTGCTGGGAACTGTGTTTTGCAATCCATCCTCTCAGGGAATTGCTGCTTATTCTATGTCTTTACCTCAAATGTCACCCCTTTTCCATAGCTTCCCCTGACACTCCCTCAACCCACCCACTCACCCTCAGGCAGACTTATTTTGGGTTCCTGTCACATTTTATTCATTCTGTTGTAGCAGCTTCTGCATTGTATTTTTCTGCAGTCTGATAAGCTATAAAGAGATAATTGGGTTCCCAGGAAAATTTACTGTATCAAAATTGAATTATAAATCCAATTGATTCAGCAGAAGATAAAAACTGATAGAGATTAGGACTCACAAGAACGGATGTTAGTTTTCCTGGAGGAATTTCAGTAATGAAGGTGCTTTGTAGCTATCAGAGTATTTAGAGATTGAGAGGTAAAATATCACAAGGAGCACAGGTATCTTATTCGCCTCTCTTTTCTGAAGTCATAGCCCATAAGCCTCTCTGCTGTGGGTGGTGTGCATCAAAAGATATCTTAAAGCCCCAGTGCCTGAGGCTGGGCATGGGACCTTATTGAAGGATGTAGGATTTTTTTTTTCTTTGTTGATGTCATATTGAAATAAGAATGTCATACCAGAGTAGGGCGGGTCTTAACCCCTTGTGAGTAATTTCTTATAAAAAGGGAGTCACATAGGGAGAAGATTGAGGCCATTCACGACAGACGAGGAGGCATCTATAAACATCAAAGGGACACCATTCATTGCCAGGAGCCACCAGCTACTTGGATAGAGGCATGAACTATTCCAATTCAACCTGGCTTACACTCTGATTATATTTCCAGTCCTCAGAGCTCTATGAAAAGAAAGTTCTATTCTTTAGAAGCACCTGCTTTGTGGTGACTTCTTATGGAAGCACTAGCAAGTCAAACTGTTGTTGTTAGGTTCTGTCAAGGCAACGACAACTCTTAGTGACTCTATGAACAACAGATCAGAACCCTGCCTTATCCTGTGCCATCCTCATGGTTTCCACAATGCTTCAAGGCCCTTGTTGTGGCCACTGTGTCCAATCTGTTCCATTGAGGATCTTCTAAGCTCTTCCGAGAGATGTGTTTTTTTTTCTTGTTATTAGGTGCCATCCAGTTCTTGACAAATCATGGTGACCCTTTGAACAATAGATTTGAACCTTGCTCAATGTTGTACCATCACCATGATCTCTGATATGCTCAGACTCACTGTTGGCAGTCACTCTGTCAGTCCATCTTATCAAGGGTCTTCCTCTCCTTCTCGGACCTTCCTCCTTACAAAATACGGTGTCTTTTTCCGAGGTCCACCCTCTCCTGACAACACACACAAAGTATGTGAGATGAAATTTCACCATCCTTGCCTCTAAGGAGCACTGTGGTCACACTTCTTCCATTACTGTTGGCCTCTTGATCTTGACTCTTTTCTTATTTTGTAGTTCCTAGCACACAGTAAACAGCATAAAAAAAGGGAACCCAGCTGGTGGCTTTCACACTGCTCTGTACTGAGTTCTTCATTTTCAGGCATAGTCTCCCTGCTCATCTGAGATTAATGACTGGCTAATGTGTTGTCACAAATGGCAAATAGGGGAATGCAAATTGTGTTTCTTAGTTGACTGATCTATGGTCAAAATCCAGTTTATTGTGAAAACTCTCTCAGTAGGAGAAAGACCTCTACTTAATAATGCATTGCCTCCCATCAGGAAATCACTGGAAGAGACAAGAGTGTGGCTTTCCCTTATGTCTTAGATCCTTCATGTTCTCAACTTAACCTGTCTCCCTTGCACAACTTCCTCATAATTCCTCTCAATCAGTCACTAAAATTTAAACTAAAATATTGAATTTTTACTTTCTTTGGCCTCTTGTTGTCTATAGCTCTTGGGAAACTCTCTGGGCCTTTTCTTTAGTAATATTATATACAACTCATTGCTGTCAAGCCAGAACTGACTTATAGCCAACCATCCAGCGGGTTTTCAGAAACTGAAAATCCCTGGGAGGAGATTGCTCATCTTTTCCCCAAGGAGCTGTGGGTAGAGTCGAACTGACCACCTTTGGTTTGACAGCACAACTCCTACTCACTTTGCAATGGATTCAGTTATGTAAGCCATTTCCATCACCCAACTTAAGATGTGGGGTGAAATTGTTTTGTTTAATCTTAACATTGTTGTTGATATTTTGTGCCATCGAGTCTCTTGCAACTCATAGCAACCCTATGTACAACAGCCCTAAACCCTTCTCTATCCCTTGCGAATCTTATTGTCTCTGACACACCTATCTCCATTACCCCAGTGACTAAATTAATCCATCTCATCAAGGGTCTTCCTGTCCTGCACTGTTCCTCCACTCTCCCAAGCATGATGTCCTCTCTAAGGACTGATCCCACCTTACAAGATGTCCAAAGTATCTCAGACAAAGCTTCAGAATCCTTGCCTCCGAGGAGTAGCCTGGCTTCACCCTCTCCAGGACGAACTTGTTTGTTCTCCTAGCAGTCCATGGTATAGTCAGTACTCTTCTCCAGCACCACAGCTCAAAGGCAATTCTCCTTCTATCATTCCTACTCATTGTCCAGCTCTTGGAGATACTCAGAAAAAAAATTGTTTTACTAAGTGATTGGTTTGAGATATAGAACAAGAAGTACAAAAACTAAGATGAAAAGAAGAAGCTTGGACAACTTCTAGGGCAAAAAAATTAACCTGCTAAATTATCTCTTTGGGAGTTCTGGTGACCATTGTTCATCGGGAGTTGTACTGTTAACTCAAACGCTATGCCTCTCCGGTGGTGCAAATACACTAGTGGTTCTGTGGTAGAAAGACAATCTCTTTCTATGATATTTGCAATCTCAGAAACTCAATAGAGGGTCAGAGATGAGTCTGCTCCAACTCAATAATGAGATAGAGAAGTTACCTCTTAGATACTAATAGATTTGAGGTAGTTGTTGTCCTTGGCTATCCGCGGAAATGGATGGCCATTGCCCCTCTGGTCCCCTGGCTTTTGAGGATCAGTGATTGTCCATACTCATCAGACACATTCTCTAAAGAATATACTTTGACTTCGAATATATCAACACTATCCCTGACACACTAACTCAAAATACATAGGATAACAATCATGAAGACAGCAAAATGCCACATTTAAATTAGGCTTGGTCCAAGAAATTCACCCAAGAAATGGGTGTTAAGTTGTTGCCATAGGTGTCCAGTGTGAATCATCTGAGAAGACACTCAACCTTCGAGCTTTGACTCAAAGAAATGACACTTAAGTGTTAATATATAAGGGCTTGCATACTTGATGCATGTTGTCAGGAGGGGCTAGTCCTGGGGAAAGTATAACATGGTAGGAAAGACAAAGGGTCAGGGAAAGAGAAGACCTTACCTTAAGAAGATGGAATGGCACAGTGGGCTGGAGCATGGTGGGGATCACAGGATGGATGGACTAGGGTAGGGCAAGGTTCTGATCTGTTGTTCATACGGTCATAGTGAGCTGTGGTTGACTCTACACCTGTGGTTGGCACCTAACAACATTAACTCTCTGGCATCATTCCCAGCCTCTGGTATGTAGTGATGAGTCCAAGTTCCCTTAAACACTTGGAAAAGTGGCAAATCATAGGGAGGAAATATCAATTCTAGCAGCAGGATAGACACTTGCCTAATGAATCAATAGTTGTGCAGATGGTGAGATGAAGCAGCCAGCTCGGAAGGATCTGGAATCTGCTTGTCCTGATAAACAGTTGGTGCCAGTGTCTCTCTCTCCTCTAATCCTGCTGGGCTGGACCACAGGGCTTTCTGCGTAAATATAGGTCACTTCAAATGTTGTCATGGAGCTTCCGCTTCTTATTGCCTAGACTCTGGAAAACCCATAGTGACTGTGAGAATTTATTTCTGAAATGGTCCTTCTCACTTAAAACACAGGATCCAGATTTTTTTTTTTAATCCAGATTTTTAAGGCTGTGCTCTATACTTAGGGCCAAATTTTGCCCTAATTATTTTCCCCAACGTTTCTCAAAAAGCTGTGTATGTGTGTCTCAGTCTCTCTCTCTCTCTGTCTCTTTCTCTGTGTGTGTATATGAGCACACGCACATAGTGGGGCAAGAAAGACCACACAGGACTCTCTGGTTACAATTTTTAAATTTTCTCTTAAAAGTATTTTTTTAATTTTTATGTGTGTGTGTTCTGTGTGTGTACCGTCAAATCAGATCTGACTGGTACAGGAGGAAATTATCCCTCCTTCCCCTGGCAGAGCATCTGGTAGATTCGAACTGTGCGCCTCTGGGATTGCAGTGCAGCTTCTTGCCACTAGGTCACCAGAGCTCCCCTTAAAAGTATTTTAAGATGTTATTGATGTGTTGTCGTTGGGTGCCTTTGGATGGACTCTTAATTCTAGCAACGCTATGAACAAAAAATGGGAAACATGCCCCATTGTGGGCTGCTCACAATGGCCACCTATAGGAAGCCAATGTTAAATATTTGTAATTGACTGACTGCTGTTTCGGGATGTGGGGGAAGGCACTGTTCAAGCTAGAGTTCACCCTGAGGCACTAAGGCAATCCTTAAGGGTTTACCAGATTCCTGCATTTGCTAACCCCTCCCTCCTGAGTCAAGCAGAAGGTTTTTAATAGAAAGAGCTTGGCTTCATTTGCATTGAATTCTCTTTGTGACTTAATTCCTGATAATTTTCAATAAAGGTACAGAGAAGTTTGGCTTGAGATCTTCAGTCAGAACTGCTGGCCCCCTGTTTTATGTTCTCTGCTCTATCTCATTCCTGGCTGGCTGTCTTATTATTAATAATTATAAAAATACTTTACCCTCAGTCTGCAACAGCCACCAAGCTTAAGTCCATGATTACAGTCAATGTGTCAATTCATCTCATTGAGCAGCTTCCTCTTTTTCACTGACCCTCTCTTTTTCTAAGGAAAAAAAACCCCAACCTCTTGCTGTAGAGGTGGGTCCAACTAGTGACAACTCTAGGTGCCACAGAGCTGTTTGTTGATGATAGGTGTGTGAAGCCACCTGTGACCCATACAGACCCAATGAACAACAAATTTAACTTGCTCTCTCCTGCTCTATGCTCATGATCTCTGCCATTCTCAAGTCCATTGTTACAGCCACTGTGTCGATTCGTCTTGATAAGGGTCTTCCTCTCTTTCTCTGACCCTCCACCTTTCCCAGCATCATGTCTTCTCCCTAAGACATCCTAGGACATTCCTGTTCAATAGGATTTTTCCTTAACTATAACCTTTGCAAGGGAGCCTTGGTGGGACGACTGTGAAGCACGAGGTTACTAGGGGTTCTGCAGCTGAGTGGCTTTGAACTGTCTACCTTTAGGCTAGGGGAATAGAGCAAATTGTTGGCATCATCCAGGGACCTTAAAAACTATCATGCTCACTTTGTGAAAAGAACCAGAATGTCATTATTTATGCCAAGATCTAGAGAAGTATTTGGCTCTTGGTATGACTAGAAAGAAAAACATCTATTCTTCTGATTGAATTTACCATTTTGCAAAAATGCCTCATGAAATTTAATCACCATCGTGCTGGGATTTATTGCTTCTCATTAAAGTGTCCTTTGAACATGAGTGGGAAGGCCTAGGGTTGAGAGGAAAGAAAGATTCTTGCTAAAGCACCGTACGACTTAATTTGGACTTCATTAAATCTCATTAGCTCACTAATACAGAATTTATGACACTTTGGACAGAATGTGGGCTGGCATTTATCTCGCTCTAATCTAAGAAAAAGTGTTTTTTCTCTGCAGGTGAGTGATATAAATAAGATCTTACGGGAAGAGTCTATATACTTGATGGAATAAATATTCATTAGGCAATTTCTTTTACACACAAGTGCTAATTTCAAAAATTCCAATATTTTCATTAAAGAGAATTAGCTGAGGCTGCCATTTTATGATATTTTCCTACTTGGCTTAATGTTAACGTTTGCTTTTTTAATTTACACTCCAGCTCTTTTCTTAGACAATTTAAACCAGGCTAAAACAAAAGGTATGTGTATGTGGATAACACAAACTGTTTATCTGATTACCAAACCATATTAACATGCAGGATATGGTTTTTCCAAATGAGGAGTATATTTTCTGGATTATTTCCCTTCAAATAGGTGGCCAATCTAAACTTCATTCTCAAGTCTTCTGGGAAGCATAGCAAATCAAAAGTGCATCAAATGTATTAGGTAAATCCCAAATAATCGTGACTAGAACAAAGTAAAAGGTTAGACCCAGAACAATAAAGAGAACAGGCCAATCAGCCCAGTACCCGTGGCTTCAGGGGTACTAGGACTGATATTTTTTTTCTGTCATTCTAGTTTCAACTTCCACCTTTGAGATACCTCATGGTCCAAGACAGCTGTTGGTGTGCCATTGAAATTATCCAGTCAGCAGGACAGATGGAGGAAGGAAAGATCACAAGAGTGCTCTAAGCTGGGTCAGTGCCCCACAGGCAGCCATCCTGAAAGTATCATATGGAACTTACATAGTCACATGGACAATAAAAGAATGATTGTTTTATTAAGAATCAGCACCAACCAGGTTCCTATGAGGCAGAATTACTCAGTATCCTCTCTCTTATCTTTGGGTTCAGTGTCTGCCTCAATACCTCCCAGAACTCACCAATTATACTTTTTCAGATGGTTTATTTACATAAGTGACAAGATAAAACTGGAGATTTAGGGAAGGGGTGGGCAGGGAGAAAAGTGCAGCAGTGAATGAATGGAAATCCAAAACCTCTGTAAATGTCTATTAAAATTAATAAAAAAAAGGAAGTGCAGATAAAAATTAAGAAAAAAAAACAATTAAAAACAACTGGAGATCTAGATCAATTTGAAATAGCAGGAACTACTTAGGACCCAGTTCCTCCACCAGGACAGCTTCTTCTAGACCTCTGTCACCTCCTAGGACTCTAGGCTGGTGGCCTTCTTGGGCAGCTGTCACAAATCTTAGCTGTACCTCATCTGTCATGTACCTGGCTTCTGCTTCCTGCTTCACTCCCTGTTGTCAGTGTTACAACTCCTCCCTCCTCTCCCCAGTCCCCTTGTGTCTCTCTTTAAATCTAGGAGAATGGAAACAAGGCCAATCTCTTATTAAGATTCCATATACCTTGTCTGCGTGGTCCACTCCTACAAGGGTTAAATGTACCTTATTTACATTGCTTGCAAATTCTCCAATCCCTTTGATGGACTATAAACACTTCATTTGCATACCTCTCCCCACTCCCACTTCCAATCATTCCATAGAAGTTATAAGACAGTGGTGACAAAAAAAACCCCCATATAAAATACATCATGCCCCACTCATCAAAAGAGGAGGTTTCATTAATACGAAATACGATGGATAAGAGAGGGAACCAGCCATTCCCTTGTATGGAGAGGTAATTAATCTTAATGAACAGCTGCAATTGTGGTATAATGAGAGCAATAGTTGTTGTTATATGCCATCAAGTCATGTCTTTGGGATTGCCGCACAACTTCTTACCACTACGCCACCAGAGCTGATAACCAGGGCAAAAGAGAAGAATTATTTTTACTAAAGAAGGAAATGTGTCGATTAATTAGTTTAGCAAAGTTTATCCCAGAATTAAATTCTCTATTTCTCTCCCTAGGGCCACATATAAGCATAAATGTCAAGTATTCTAAATGGTTTAATTCCTCTCATTATTAAACATTATTTTTCATTGTTCTCCATGCAGCAGTCACCCAAGCATGTCCAACTTCAGTTACAGAAAACACCATCTCTTCATGGGCACTGGGGAGAATGAAAGGCATAATTGAATAGTCTTGGTGAGTTTCACAGTGAGGCAAAAATCCCACTCTATGGGAATCAGTGAAAGGCAGAATCAGAATTGTCACAGTGGTACAACTCCTGGCAGACCTTTGTTTTATAGGTCCTGTGGCTTGTTGGTGCCATCAGGTCATGGATGGCGAGTTAATGGAAATGCGTTTGAGATGGAAAGAGGTACCCCTGGCAATACTTCCCTTTCTTTGACAATTGCCAGCACACAGCTGGTTCCTATGAGATGACTATTCCTCAATACTCACCTTTCCATCTTTGATGTCCATGTTGCAAAGACCAGAAATACCCTCTTTAGAACCATCTGTGCTTTTACTCCCTCTAGTTAACATGCTTGAGAACTCCAAACTTCATCCAAAGACATCTTTGGATTTTTAACAAGAAATCTCTATCCCAGGGGTTGGATGATTCCAATACCCTTTGAAAGGTTTATTTTCTTGTGCGGGCAAATCTCAGATATCCAAGTATTTCTTGGAGAATAAGGATTTAAATCCACTGCCATTGAGCTGATTCCAACAAATAGTGATCCTGTAGTTCCCTGATGCACATTCTTCCCATATTTAAAGCATGCGTCATTCCTTTGTTCTGTTCAGACAACAGCTGCTTGGTCTCAGTATAATTTTGTGTGAACCCAACTAAGTGTTCTGGGACTACTATTCTTCTCAGTATTAGCCATAGTGTGTTGTGATCCACACAGTCAAATGCCTTTGCATAGTAGAGGAAGTTAAATGAGAAAGTAAAACCTCCAATAGCATCAAACAAACTGGCTACTACCTCATCCCATTTATGTGGCAATTTTGTGTGGAGAACGGGAGTAATAGAAATATCTTAATTTTTGGACTCATGTACTTATAACTTGTTAGTCAAATTTGTGTCTTCTAGGTTGCAACACCCCCATGATACATCTTGAAGGATATGTACATGTACAGCCAAGCACAATCAATAAGAGTGCATCTGAATTCCAAAATCAATCTCCATAATAGTCTATGTGTTTCCTACTGCCAAAGGGGCCCTTTAGAGTAGTGAGAGAAGATCTTCACCCTGAAATCTACAGCGTCCCTTTTCAGCAGGAAGTAGCTAAGAGAATACGCCATCCCCTTTTCCTTATGACTCAGGGTGAAGTCTCTCTCAGGGAGGAGTGATAGGGAATGGCAAAGGACACACTGACAAAGAAGATTAATCAGAAATGGCTTTGACAAGCACTGTGGCATTTGGACAAGAACAAACTGGGAGGAGGGTAGAGAGAATAGTGCAACAATGAATGAGTGGAAGCCCAAAATCTCTGTAAATGTTTATGAAAATTAATAAAATATAATTATAGAAAAAAAAAGAAATATCTTAGCTGATTTTCTTCTCATCTAGACAATGTCTGAACAAGCCAACATTTTGTCCCTCTGCCCTTCTCTCGCTGCCAAACTCCTAGAATGGAAGCTCCATTTGACTAAAAAGACATTTTTTTTCATGTTCTTTTTGTTCCTTCTTGCTCTAGCTAACTATGCTGACTCTGTGGAGACATTTATGCAAGGGCAAAATTAATGAGGTGCAAGTATGAAGCCCTGGTGGTCTGACCTGGTCCAAATGAGAATTTAGAATGCCTTGAGCAGTGGGTATAGCTTTTGTCTGGAACTGATGTTTCAGAAGAGCAAATACCTCTCTCAGTTGGGCTACTGAACGGAGAGTTGGAATAGCAAAATATCCAAGACGGTTCTTTCAGCAGATGACCTAGAGTGCTGATGTTTGCCTCCAGCACTAGAGATAGAAGAGAAGCATGTGGTCTTATTCTGTTTATTTACTTTTTAAAAGGGTATTTTAATGGCATATTTTCTGTAAATTGTAGTACCTTCACTTTGCTAGCAGTTTATGTTGCTTTCAATGCGTCGTCATCATCTCATTGCCATCAAGTTGGAAATGACTCATAATCAACCCTCCGGTGAGTTTCCAGGAGTGTGAGCTGCACTGAAGGGGGTTGCTCAGCTTCCTGTCCTGGAGAGGCTGGTAAATTTCAGACACTAGACGGGCTTTAGGGTTAGTCGTACAAGCTCCCATGGATTAGGCCACCAGAGCACCTCTCTCAATTAACCTACCTAATGAAATTAAATCTACATACTGTTAGGGACCTCTCTAAAGTACTCCAGAGCAACAGTGTGTCTCTGGAGACTAAGGTGCATCTGGTACAGGCCATGGTCTTTGCAATCACTTGTTATGCATCAGAGAGCTGGACAATGACCAGGGAGGACAAAAGGAGAATTGATGCTTTTGAGCTTTGGTGTTGGAGAAGAGTGCTGAGGATGCCATGGGCTGCTAAGAAAAGAAACAGATTCATCCTGGAGAGGGTTAGACCGGGCTGCTACTTGGAAGCAAGGATTCTGAGACTTTATCTGACATACTTTGGTCATGTTGTAAGGAGAAACCGGTCCTTGGAGAGGGACATCATGCTTGGGAGGGTGGAGGGCAGGCTCAGGAGGTGAAGGCCCTCTGGGAGATGGATTGATTCAGTAACTGGGGCAATCGGGATGAGTGTGTCGGAGACAGTGAGATTGGCACAGGACAAAGCAGAGTTTAGAGCTGTTGTACTTAGGGTCGCTATGAGTCGCAAGCGACTCAACGGCACATAACAACAACAACAATAAGAACAACTGTTGGAAACACTGCTTAAGATAAAGAGAGAATCATCTTCAGTCTCCACCATGTCTAGCCCAGACCCCCCTGCACATAAGATGAATTGAATCAAATGGAGTTCTGTTCAATAGTCGTATATAAGATTAAAATCGGTAAGAACTCAAGTCAAGTACATTATATTCATATTCATCAGCCCAAAGTAGTACAATTTATAGAATTGATAGCTTAGCAAGTCACTATTATCTGGCTGAATGATTGCTATTTATAATACTCTAAATTTATTTTATTGTTATTGGGGGCCATCGAGTCAAGCAGAACTCATAGTAACCCCATGAGCAAAAGATCTGAACTCTGTTCCGTCCTGTGCCATCCTTATTCTTTCTGACACACAAAAGCCCTTTGCAACAGTCACCGTGTCAATCGGCCTTAAGGGTCTTCCTGTCCTTCACTGACCATCCACCCTTCCTTTCGATGATTGAAAACAGGAGACGATGCATGATAACATTAGCGCTCTGGCCATCCATGAAAAGACTATACTCCCTAAAGGAGTAGACCACACTTAGAGCTTGCTGTGAGCGAAGAGATTATGGGTAAGCATCATCTTAGCTTTAATAATACTTTGGAAATCCTAATGTTTCCTTGTATGCCCTTCTCCTCTCTCAAGCAGCAGGCCGCCTCAGGAAAGCTGTGATAACCCAGCAGTGTCCTCCTGACTTCGGTTTCTGAAAGCCTGAAGCCCTAGGATGTGTCAGAGAGGACTCACCCAAATGCTTTGGAAGAAGAAAGCTTTTCCCTGAAGACTAAGCACACCAAGTCCCCTAGTTTGAGGGAAGGAGAAATGGAGGGGATTTGGTGGCATTACAGAGACCAGAGCATTCCTGAGCCAGGGCCCCAAGAAACTCCTCAAGAGGAGATAGCTATGAGACCAGAAAAGAACCTGACCATGACAAAGCAATAGGAGAAAGCCTAGCACCTCTGTAGGCAAGCATAGGGACACCTTGGGGAAACCTGCATGGACTGGCCATTTTCCTATCTCTCACTGAATCTATAAAGACTATCTTTTCAATGAGGTTGGAAAAACATTTGAAATATTGTTGTTGTTAGGTGCCATCAAGTATTGATTCTTATTCATAGAGTTCCTATGCATGACAGAATGAAGCCCTGTACTGTCTCTCAATCACTACGAGGCTTGAGCCCCTGGTTCCAGCCACTCTGTCAATCCATCTCATTGAGGGTCTTCATCTCTTTTGCTGACTTTCTACTTGCCCAAGCATGATATCCTTCTAGGGACTATGTTATTGTTTATATGCCATCGAGTTAGAACTAGCTCATATCTGAGTACCAGTGGGCTTTCACAGTCTCTGAATTACACTAGAAGAGATTGCCCATGTTTCCCCCATGGAGAAGCTGGTGGATTCAAACTGCCAGCCCTTGAGTTGGAGCACAACTCCCTATCCCTAGGCCATGAGAGCTCCAAGAACTAGGCTCTTCCTAACAATATATCCAAAGCATATGAGACAGTTTTACCATAATAGCTTCTAAGGGGCATTCAGGCTGCCCTTCATATAAGAGAGATTTGTTTGTAGGGCTCTTTGACGTTTTGGTGTCAGCTTTTTTTGGATGAGTTATTATTGTCTGGTGACATCTAGTAGAGTACAACTCACAGCAACGCTGTGAACAGTAGACTTGAGCCCTGTCCTGTCCTGCCTGCACTTGCCTCATCATCTCTGACACACTTCAACCCATTGCTTCAGTCACTGTGTCAATCCATCTTGGTTGAGGATCTTCCTCTCTTTATTAGCATTCCACCTTTCCCAACGTATCCCTGTCAGAGAAATAGCCTCTCCTTGCAACATGCCCAAAGTATGTGAGATGGATTGGTAGTCCATGGTGTATTTCACATTCTTCACCAACACCACAACTCAAAAGAAGTAATTCTCCTTTAGTCCTCTTTATTCATTGTCTATTTTTCACGTGCATATAAGGTGTCTGAAAATGCCGTGGCTTGGATCAGGCATGTATTAGTTCCCAGAGTGACATCCTTGCTTTTTAACACTCTAAAGAAGTCTTTTGCAACAGATTTGCCCAACATATTACATCATTTGATTTCCTGACTGCTGCTCCTAGGAGTATTGATTGTGGATCCAAGTAAAGTTGAATTATTAGTTTGTACTAAAATATGGGTTTTTTGGGGAGCTCTGGTGGCCTAGTGGCAAGGAGTTGCAACTACAATCCCAGAGGCACGCGGTTCGAATCCACCAGATTCTTTGCCGGGAAAAGGAGGGACAATCTCCTCCTGTACCAGTCAGATCTAATTTGACGGTACACTCACACACACACACAAAAAAAATAATAATTAAAAAAAATAAAATATGGGTTTTTAAAAAAAATTGATTGGCTGATTATAGAGGGTTAGCTAAGCACATAAATTAAAATCCACTAAAGGTAATTGTACACAGGATGCTACTCAAAGTCAACAAAGGTATGGAGAATACTCTTCATTGGGGTTTATAGACATTGTAGGGAGATAATATGGCAAATCTTATCATAAGTTTTATAGAAACGCAGACCTTTAGATTCTCTGCTTGCACAATTATGTGATAAACACTAAGAATAGTATTTAGTAGCAAGAATATTTAGTGATGCATTGTTTATAATCTAGCAAATCAATTCCCATCATAGTAATTCTAACTCATGGTGACCCCGGATATGGAAGTGTAGAACTGTGCTCTTAAGGGTTTTGAGCAGCTGGTTTTTCACGAGTAGACTGTCTGGCTTTTCTTCATAACCGCCTCTGAGTAGACACTAACCTTCAATCTTTTGTTAAGCAATCAAGTGAATTTTGGTTAGTAGCCAAGCCATCTGTTAGTGGAAGTTTGCATGTTAAAATGATGCTGAACAGATTCAACAAAACTTCAAGGTGAAGAGGTAAGAGGAAGAAAATCCTAAGGATTTTTTCCCCCAAATAAGAGGGTACTCAGGAGACATTAGAATGAAGACCCGCTGTACTCCTAACTGATATCGTTCCTAACTGATATTGTTGTTGTTGTTAGGTGACCCTATGAACAACAGGTCTGAACTCTGCCCTATCCTGTGCCATCCTCGAGATGACAATATGATTGAGCCCACTGTTGTGGTTGTTGTGTCAATCCACCTTTTTTAGAGTTTTTTCTCTTCTTCTCTGACCCTTTTCCAGAATGATGTCTTCATACAAGTACTGATTCTTCCTGAGAATATGTCCAAAATGCATGAGACAAAGTTTCACCATCAAAACTGACAATTTTGTCAAAAAAGCTCCAAAACAAAACAAAGCAAAACCCTCACAAAACAAAACCAAAACACAACAACAACAAAAACAAACCAACATTTCTCCAAAGAAAGTTATATTCACTGGTGAAGATGTTACAGCTTCCACCTATCTTTTGCAAGGGGATAAAATTCAATCCATACCATCATCCTTCTTAATTCTTAGGGCAGTCCTAAAAACCAAATCCAAACCTGTCACCACCTAATAGATTCCAACTCATAACAACCTCAAAAGACAGAATAGAACTGATCTAGACCATTTTCAAGGATACAATGTTTATGGTAGCTGACTGCTTCATTTTCCTCCCACAGAGCAGTAACTAGAGGGTTATATTTAACCAGCCTCCCAGTCAGCAGCAGAGTGTGTAATCACTGCACCACCAGGGTTCCCTAGTGAGAAATTGATAAGGAGATATTGATGTCAATATGTTACCAGTGAGAAAACAGAGGTTCAGTTTCTAACACTACAGCCACAGTTAGAAAAAATCAAACAGAAGTTTGTGACGTAGCTCTGTCAGGACTCAGAATCCACAGTTTCTTCCAAGAACTATTCCTTTGAGGTGTATCCTTGCCCTGGGCTTGGTTTCCATATGAAGATTAAATGCTTCGTTTAGTTCAGCTGCTGCTCTGGCGATGTGCCTTGTGCTCCTAGCAGGTCTAGTGGCCTCACATCTCTTCTCACAGCACGTGGAGAGGTGGCCTGTCAACTGTGAGAATGTTCTGGAGCAATACGAGGTCATCCTGCAGGCTGAGGTCCGAAGAATCCATGAATCAAGGGGCACCAGCATTCCCAGATTGCATCCTGCCCTTCGTTATCTGTCCTGCAAATCAGAGCCAGCATTTCTAAGATCTACTGACCCCTGTCCTCAAGGAACTCACTTTGTGCAGTGTGAGTAGTGGAAAGCATTTACCCAATCTACTCATCAGTCAGCATGAATCTTTTGAGTCTCTGGGGGTTGGTTTGTTTTCCATAAGGGACAAGATTGTAAATATTTTCCACTTGGAGGACCAGATGGTCCCTGGCACATTGACTCAAGTCTGCCACTGCAGCACTAACACAGCATCACGCTGTAAACAAATAAGTGGGGCAGTTTTCTGATAAAACTTTATTATGGATACTTGTTGTGGATTGAATTCCTTCCCCTTCAAAAGAGGTGCTGAAATCCTCACCCTTGTAACTAATGGATGTAATCCTGTTTAAAGGTTTTTCTTTGTTACCCGAATAAGGACATGTGAGGGTAAGGTGGGTCCAAACCCTCATCACTTCTGAGTTAGGAATAGAGCAGAACAGATTCAGAGACTCACACAGGGAGAACATAGGGCTCTAAGGAAGATGAAGGCTGGTGAACGGACCCTAGGAACTTAATCACTGCTCAGCTCTTGGATGCATAGCAGGTAATTGCAAAGACTGTAGCCTGAATCAGGCTCACCTTAGGAAAACTTTAATTTCAATGTTTCATTGAATCCTCACCACAGTCCTGTGAAACAGATAAAATGATTATTTTCTTTTGCCAAGCAGGAAATGAAGGATAAGTAACTTCTTCAAGGTTCCTGTCTTGGCTATCTAGTGCTGCTGTGCCAAAAATACCACAAAGGCGGTATTTAAAGAACACCTTTAAAGAAAGTTGTTTTTGTTGTTGTTGTTGTTGTTGTTGTTGTTGTTGTTGTTGTTAAGTGCCATTGAGTCACAGGGGATTCATAGCGACCCTGTGAAGGAGAATCCTCCACACTTGGGTGCCTTTCATCCTCTCCGCAGGTTCGTAGAGTTTCCGGAGGCAAGCTCTTATGGAAGTGGATGCCACTCCTCCTTCCAAGCTTGTTTTAATCAGGAAGCTCCACCCCACTCTCTGTCCACATTGGGTAGCCAACCATTAACGCATTGGACACATCAGTGTCACAGCCTTCAAAGAAGAGAAACAAAAATTTATTTTGCCATACTTGTGGAGGCTTAAAGTTCAAAACAGAGTCTTGGCTATCTTAATTCCTTCTAGAAGCTTCCGTCCTACTTTCTGACAGTTGTTAGTGTTCCTTGGAGTTTGCCTTCCTCCCACCCACCTCCCCCACCTGACCTGTGTGTGTGTCTCTACATCTAATTTGGTTTTTTACAACTCAGTGGTAATTAGGGTTAGGAGTCAACCTTCTCTGGTATGACCTCATTAACACAACAGAAGAACCTACTATCTAGGGACATAATTCAATCCACAACTGTCCCGCAGCTGGGACAGGGCCAGGTCTGTGCACGCTGTACTGTGCAGAAGGCTAGAATTACAGATTAGCTCACTGGCTGGTGTGGTGCACAGGAGCCAAGAACAACAGAAGGGCCACACCAGACCCAGGTTGGTGGAAGGGAAGGAAGGTTCCCAGAGATCCAGTAATAGGAGCATTTTCATCCCCTTCCCTGGCAGTGACTCACAATCTGGAAAATGTTTTCTCTAACCACACCATGTTGGTCCCCAACGTACGGCAACTCAATGCACGATGGGCTCAGAGTGCTTAGATTCGCAGGTTTTCATTTACTGACTTTCAGAAGTCGATCCCTAGGCCTTTCTTCTTAGTCTGCGTCATGGAAACTTGTTCAGCATCATAAGCAGCACATAAGGCTCCGCTGATTGGCAGATGGGGTCCCTCACATGGAAACGGAGCATTCTACCCTTGCCTCCAACTATATCATAGAGAGAGTATAACAATGAAGAAATTATACCTCTCTCATGCACTTACACATTGCTGTCGAGTTGAAACTAACAGCTCCCTCTCCATGGGGTTTCTGAGGCTGTAAGTCACACAGAGAAGATCACCTGTATTTTTTCTTTGGAGCCATTGGTGGAGTCAAACCACCAGAAAGTCACATCTTTTGAGTAAGTAGCAAATTCCCTATAGACTACACCACCAGACCTCTCTAATCAAGTATAGAAGGTTCCAAAGTCTCTGGGTTGACTTCTTATTACAACAGTAACAAAAAATTTCTGTAGATTTTAAGTTCAGTGTAGATCTCCCGGGATGCAATTCAAGATATCAGCAAGGCAGTGCTCCTCTCTGAGTGCTGGTGGTGAGAAATCTGCACCTTTGCCCTTTCTGGCTTCTAATGGCTGTCAAAATGGAATTGGGAATTGGATCTACAATTAATAAAATGAATACAAACGGTAACAGCAATCCAGAAATCAAAAGGCATATTGCATTGGGGAAAATCTGCTATAATGGACTTTGGGAAAATCTGCTATAAAGGCCCTCTCCACATTTCTGAAGAACAAGGATGTCAGTGTAAAGACGGAGGTGTGTATGATCCAAGACATGGTATTTTCAAATAATTTGGATATCTCTAAAAGTTGGACAACAAATAAAGATAACTGAAGAAGAATTGATGCCTTTGAACTTTGGTGTTAGAGAAGAGTATTTTAAATATAATGGACTGCTAAAAAGAAAAAAACAATCTGTCTTAGAGGAGGTGAAACCAGAGCATTTTTTTGAGGCAAAGATAGCGAAAACTGGTCTCACATACTTTTGGGCATTGTTCAAAATGACTTTGCTAGGCCATTGCCCTTGACTTTGACACATGGCTGGCATGAATATGCAAATTGGCTATGGTGGTCTATTCACAAGTGCATTGGTTAACTTCCCCACACCAACAGGATTAAATTGAGCTGGTTCAGTGGCAGAAACTTAGGAATCTCACTACCAGCAATAAAGAGGAAGTAATGAATGTAGCACATATTCTTTGGGTCCAGAGATTCCCACACTAAGACTTAGAGCACCAGCAGCCACAGTAGAGAATCAGAGACCCGATGTGAGACATAGTTGACCTTGAGATGCTGTGCCATGGAATCAGAGCCAGAGAGCTTCACTCGTGCTTGTTGAAGGACATGGGAGATGGAGGAGAGGCGCCTTAATTGGTAAGACTAAGAGAGCTTTGTTTCACTAATCTAAAGCTCAAGGCTGAAGGCTGAAGGACCTGCAAGCAAACTTCAGAAGCTGTCTTGTCTCAGAAATTGTACACTATTGCCAACTTGAATTGTTACCTATTAAATTCTCTAATAAAGCATATAATCATGTATATGATTCTATAAGGTGTATGCAGCTATTGCAATGGATTTCCGACACAGTATGGGATTGCTGTGGGAATTAGCATCTGGAGGTGCAGATGTGTCTGACCTCGTGGGCACTGGTTTTGTGTTGAGGACGCTGTTGATGAGGATAGTTCCTCTTTGTGGACTTGGTAGAGGTCAGAGTTGGTCATCTTCATGATGTTCTTGGTATTTTTACACGCATGTTGTCAAGAGGATCCAGACATTGGAAAAAGACATTATACTGGGAAAGGTGGAGTATAAGAGAGAGAGAAAAAAAGAAAGACCCTCAATTAGATAGGCACAGTGGCTTGACACAGTGACTTTACACGGTGACTGTAACAGTGGACTTGACCTTATCAGAAGTGGTGAGGACAGCCCAGATCAACTGTTCACAGGGTCACTATTAGTCAAAGTCAACTTGACAACACTTAACAACAACAATGGCTACAAGAGCTGTAGGGAGTTTTTCTATTAACTCACAGGAGGATCTTCTCTCTGGAGTTAGAATCCACCAGTCTTTCTTTAGGAGAAAAATGGGCAAAGTCTCCCTGCATGATTCATAGTCTCTTGAAACCCACTGGAGGGTCAACCATGAGTCGGTCCCAACTCGCTCGCAATGAGTTTGAGGTTTTTTGTAACAGCTGCCAATGTTCCCTATCTAGTGGCTTTCTTCCTTCCTCTTAGCCAGCAATAGTAGGTCAAGCACTCCAATCACATTACTCTCACCTCTCTCCAACTCTCTGTTTTACTTGTAAGAGCCCTTGTGAGTCTACACTGAGTCCATCTATATAATCCAGAATAATCTCCCTATCCACTGGTTAATAATCTTAACTCTATCTCTAACTTTCAACGCCCTTTGCCATGTAACATCATAACACATTCAGGGGTTTTACAAGAACCTGGTGGTGTAAATGTTTAATATGCTCACCAGAAAGGCAGATAATTCTATTTCCAAAAACTCAGGCATTGAAAACCCTTTGGAGCATGATTCTACCCTGACACACATTGGAAGTGCCATAAGCCAGTTTAAGGTTGATAGAAAGTAGTTTAATTTTATGGGAGCTCTGGTGGCCTAATGGACAAAGCACAGTACAGCCAACCTAAAGGTATGTGGTTCAAATCCACTAGCCGCTCCTTAGAAGAAAGATGGGGAATATCCTCCCGTGCAATTTACAGTCCTTGAAAACCTGCTGGAGTGTCAGCTGTGAGTTGACTCTGACTTGAAGGCAATGAGCTAAACTTGTGTTGGTTTGGTTTTGGCTCACCTTTTGAGGGTTGATTGTTGTTGTTGTCAGGTGCCGTCAAGTTGAATATGACTCATAGTGACCCTGTGAACAAAAGATCTGAAGTCTGTTCTATCCTGTGCCATCCTCACACTTTCTGACACACAAGAGCCCATTGTAGCAGTCACAGTATCAATCTATCTGGTTTCGGGTTTGTTGTCTTTTGAGGGTTGTTATTGTTATTGTTATTGTTGTTGTTATGTGCTTTCAAGTCACCTGCAACTCATAGCAACCTGAGGTACAATCACCCTAAACCCTGCTCTAACCTGTGTCTCTTATTATCTCTGAAACACCTACCGCCATTACCTCAATCACTGAATCAATCCATCTCATCTAGGGTCTTCCTCTCTTGCACAGTCCCTCCAT
>NW_006399752.1:46978774-46984372 GCF_000299155.1 Elephantulus edwardii
AAAAGATGTATTGCCATGGGAAAGTCTGCTGTTAGGGACCTCTCCAAAGTACTGAAGAGCAATGGTGTCTCTCTGGAGACTAAGGTGCGTCTGATACCGGCCGTGGCCTTCGCGATCACTTGTTATGCATCAGAGTTGGATGATAACTAAAGAGGATAGAAGGAGAATTGATGCCTTTGAGCTATGGTGCTGGAGAAGAGTATTGAGGGTACTATGGACTGCTAGGAAAACAAACAGATTCATCCTGGAAAAGGTTAACTCAAGCGGCTCCTTGGAGGCAAAGATTCTGAGGCTCCATCTAACATACTTTGGACATGTTGTAAGGAAGGACCGGTCCTTGGAGCAGGACATCATGCTGGGGAGGGTGGAGGGACAGCGCAGGAGAGGAAGGCCCTCTATGAGGTGGATTGATTCAGTGACTGGGGTAATTGGGCTGGGTGTATCAGAGATGGTGCAAATGGCACAGGACAGAGCAGAGTTTAGGCCTGTTGTACATAGGGTCGCTATGAGTCGCAAGCGACTTGATGGCACATAGCAACAACATGTCCTGGATCAGGCATACTTTAGTCTCCAGACTGACATCTTTTGCTCTTCGGTACTTCGGAGAAGCCTATGACAGCAGACTTTCCCAATGCAATTCATCTTTTAATTTCCTGGCTGCTGCTACCAAAAGTCTTGATTGTGGAGGCAAGCAAACTAACGCTGTTAAAAACACAATCTCTTCACCATCTATCATAATGCTGCCAATTGGCCCAGTGGTGAGAATCTTTGTTTTCTTGATGTTGAGCTTCAATCCTTATGAAGGCTGCAGACTTTGACCTTCTCCAGCAAGCACATCATGTCCTCCTCAGTTTCAGCAAGCCAAGTTATGTCATTTGCATAATGCAGATTGTTGATGAGTCTTCCTGTAATCCTCATGCTACATTTCTCCTTGTAAAGCCTAGCTTCTCAGATAATCTATTCTGCATATAAATTGTAAAGGTATGGAGATAAGACACATCCCTGGTGTACACCCTTCCCAACTTTGAACCATGCAGTGTTCCCTTGCTCTGTTCTGACAACTGCCTCCTAGTCCAAGTATAAATTTCACATAAACATGATCAAGTGCTCTAGGATTCCTATTCTTCTCAGAGTCAGCCACAGTTTATTTTGAAGGTACAAGACAGTATTCTATCTCCCCCGTCATCTATCCCAATACCGTCATGCAATGTCCTCATTATCCTCTGGAACCTATGAAGTCAGATAAAAATAGACGAGCAATTGCTCACAAAGTGACAGCAATCAGTTAAATCCCTCTTTGAACTCCCGACTGATCGGCAAATAAGGCCCTGCCACTTATGTCATCTCTTTAGGAAATAGTGCTGCATAGATGTGGCCCTGGAGCTGTGAGTTATTTGAAACCATTTATTAAAAGTCAGAACAAAAATCCTCTACACTTCTGGTTTTTCAGATCCTCTCTCTACTGAAAACAGAAGGAGGATGCTGACTTGACCCACAAAATGTTTTCTGTTCTTTTAAAATGACTTTTAGAGAGTGATTTTCACAACAGTGCATATTATATTCAAACTTCCAAAGTGTTTTATCCTAAAATACTTTTTGGAGTAATGATTGTTCTTATTTTGTTTGTTTTGTTTTTAAGAGCAAGGTGAGGCTTTCGACAGTACAAAAGGGTACAGAGTCAGAGAAACCACTGAACACCAGATCCTTAGTTACACTCTCCGTGAATCAAAGAATCACAATCCATCAGTGTTGTTAGTAGTCAGGCACACAACAGCTGTCCATTACTGAGACACTCCTTACCTGTCGTTTTGCCATACTGTGGTGACTTGGGTGTTGTCATGGTGCTGTAAGCTATGTCACCTGTAATTCAAATACCAATAGGTGTTTCATAGAGGACAACAATACCAACAGGGTGATTCATAGAGGACAGGTCTAATCACAGCTTCCAGAGTAAGACAGATTAAAAACAGGACTAGCCATCCACTTCTGAAATAATGTCCCACCTCAACGTAAAGAAAACAAAACTCTTCACAATTGCACCAATAAGCAACTTCATGATAATGGAGAAAAGGTTGAATTTGTCAAGGATTTAATTTTACTTAGATCCACAGTCAGCACCCACTAAAGCAGCAGTCAAGAGATCAAATGTGATAGAGAGTTAAAGGGAGACTAGGAAAAGAGTGGATAGATAGTGAACACTGCAGTGGAAGTCAAAGGGAAGAACTGTCTAAAGGAATATATGATTGGGCATTATACATATGAGAACCACCTGGAACAAGAGGTGATTTGCAAAGTGTTATAAGGGAGGGAGAGGGAAGGAAATGTGAAATAATGAATGAAAATCCAACCTTTCTGTAAACTTGCATGAAAATAACATTTAAAAATTTATGACCACAAAAGGAGGAAATCTAATGTGGTGGTGTTTTTAGGTGCCATTGAGTTGAGTATGATCCACAGCGACCTTATGAACAGATCTGAACCCTGCCCTATCCTGTGCCATCCTCACACTTCTGAACACAACACAGCCCATTGTGGCAATCAGAAACACTATAACCTGAATCAGACACAAATTAGTCCTCAAACTGACATTATTTTTCAATAATTTGGAGAGGTCCCTAGCTGCAGACTTTCCCAGTGTCTCCTGATTTCCTGACTGCTGGTTCACAGAGTGTTAATTGTGGATCCAAGTAAGAAAAAGGGAACTCTGGTGGCCTAGTGGCAAGAGTCTACGCTGCAATCCTGAAGGCACGCACTTCGAATCCACCAACTTCTCAGTGGGAGAAGGATGTAAAATCTCCTCCTGTGTGATAAAATGCCTCTGAAAACCCACTGGAGGGTCAGCTATGGGGTTGGTTCTGACTTTATGGTGCACAGCAACAACAACAGCAATTAGATGAAGTTGTTGACAGTTTGAATTTTTTGCCATGTACCATGATGTTGCTTATCAGCTCAGTGGTAAGAACATTTGTCTTCTTGACTTTGAGATGCAATCCATATCGAAGGCTGTATTCTTAGATACTCTGTAACAAGTGCTTCAAGTTCTCCTCACTTTCAGCAAGCAAAGTTGGATAACACAGGTTATTGATAATAAGTCTTCCTCCAATCTTGATACCACATTCTTCTTCATAGAGTCCAGCTTCTCTATTCCAGCTTCTGAGAATAATTCACTCAGCATACAGACTAAATAAGTAAGAATACAATCACGACACCATCCCCTTTTGTTTTAAATCATGTAGTGTCCCCTTGCTCTGTTCATACAACAGCCTCCTGGTCTAAGCATAGGGTTTGCAAGAGCAACTAAGTGTTCTGGGATTCTCATTCTTCTTAATGTTAGTTATAACTTGTTATTGTCCACACAGTTAATTGCCTTTGCACAGTCAATAAAGCATAAACAGATATTCTTCTAGTACTCTTTACTTTCAGTCAGGATCTACACGACATCAGCAATGATATCCCTGGTGCCACAGCCTCTTCTATGCCCTGCTTGAACTTCTGGCAATTTCCTATCTATGTACTCTTCTAGCCATTTTTGAATGATCTTCAGCAATATTTTGCTTTCAGGTGATATCCATGATACTGTTCACTAGTTGCCACGTTCTCTTGGATCACTTTTCTTGGGTATGGGAATAAATATGGAGCTCGTCCAATCCATCGGCCAGAGCGTTGTCCTCCAAATTTACTGGCGTAGAATGTGTGGATGTGTGGTGAGCACATCCAGGGTTCCATCTGTTAATTTTAAAAAGTCAATTGGTATCTCATTGATTCCTGGGGCCTTATTTTTTGCCAATACCTTCAGTGCAGCTTCAGCTTCCTTCTTAATTACCATTGGCTCCTGCTCATATGGCGCTTCCTGAATTTTTTTCCGTTTCAGTCAATTATTTCTGGTACCGGGACTCTGTGTAGTCCCTCCATCTTCTTTTGATTCTTCCTGGGTCATGCAATATGTTACCATAGTATCTTTCCGTATTTCAACTTGAAGTTTAAATTTGTTTTTCAGTCCTCTCGCCTTGAGAAATGCAGAGCAAATTCTCTCCTTTTTCTTCTCCAGTTCCAGCTCTCTGCCAATCCATAATCATATTTTGCTTTATCTTCTTGAGTTGCCCTTTGAGATCTTCTGTTCAGCTCTTTTACTTCAGCATGTTTTACTTTTGCTTTTGTTCTCAACGGTCTAGTGCAAGTTTTAGAGTCTCTTCTAACATTGATTTCCGTTTTTCTTTCTCCTCTATTTTTGTGATGTCATTTTTTTTCTCTCTCTCTTCATGGATGACATCCTTGCTATCATCCCACAACCAACCTGGTCTTCAGTCATTTATGAGCAATGCTTCAAACGTATCCTTATGATGATTTTGAAATTCAGATGGAATAGATTCAGGATCATATTGGATTCTCGTATCAAATAAGTTGCATTGGACAATCTGCCTGTGCTAAAGAGCAAAGATGTCAGTCTAAAGACTGGGGTGTGCCTGACCTGAGTCTTGATATTTTCAGTTGTTTCATATGCATGTTATTAGTCTAGTGCTGTTACAACAGAGATACCACATGTGGATGGTGCTAGCAAACACAAAGTTAATCTCTTACGGTTTGTTTTTGTTGTACGCCTTCACAACTGATCCTCCAGCAGGCTTTCAGAAGCAGATTTTAAGTCCAAACTCAGGGCCAACTCTAGAGGGAGACCTACTCGTTCTGTCAGTTGTAGAAGAACGTCTTTACTTACTTCAGCATCTATGTTGTTGTTGTTGTTGTTGTTGTTGTTGTTGTATACTGTTGAGTTGGAAGTGGCCCATAAGTGCCCCTTCAGTTGGTTTTCAGAGGCAGCTAATTGTATGAGAAGAGATTGCCTATCATTCTCTGGCGGAACAGCTGGTGGATCGAACCTCATATCTTTACGTTGGCAGCACAATTCTTTACCGCTAAGCCACCAGAGCTCCCCAGCATCTGTAGGCCCAGGTTCTTAGAGAGTTCTTGGACGTCCTGATATCTAGAAGCTTCCTTGAGTAGGAAAGGGCTCACTCTACTCTGGGCAACTGTTTCTTGGTGACACTGCTCTAAATATTTAACTATATGTCACAGTTATGAAATAAAAGTTATCACAAGCCACCTCGTAGGTAAACTCCCTTTCCCTTGGGTAAAGGCTAGGATAGGTGTTGCATTTCTCTTTTTATCCATTAGCATGATTTGTCAGACTCTGGGAGATCATTCCATAGCTTCCACTTTACATCATTACATAAAGGTATTTTGTGAGGACACAATTCAGTCTGTGACACAAATGAAGGCTAGGCAATGAATCAAGAATACCAAAGAAGAATTAATGCCTGTGAACTATGGTGTTGCTTAAGAATATTCAGAGAAACAAATCTGTCTGGGAAAAAGCGCAGCCAAAGTGCTCCTTAGAAGCAAGGATGACGACATTCTGGCTTGCATGTTTGCACATGTTTTTAGGAAGGGTCAGTTCCTGGAGGACTTCATGCTTAGAAAAGTAGAGATGACAACAGCAACAACAAAAGAGAAGACCCTCTGGGAAAAAGTTTTTGGTAATGACATGTCAGACAAGGGACTTATATCTAGAATTTATAAAATACTCGAGCACCACAACAAGAT
>NW_006399752.1:46985303-47004503 GCF_000299155.1 Elephantulus edwardii
AAAAAAAAAAAAAAGAGAAGACCCTCAAGGAGATGATGGATTGTCGCTATCTGCAATAACCATGGACTTAATTACAGCAGAGATTAAGAGAACTGCACAGGATCAAGTGGGTTTTGTTCTGCCATCCATAAGGTCACTACAGGTTAGAGTCAAGTCAGTGATGCCTAACACCAAGCACAGAAAGCCTAGGAGGACCTAGTTTCTGAGGGCACAGTAGTGAAACCTGATGACCCCTACCTGAGGGTTTGATTGGAGCCAGGACTGCTCTGTTCTCATTCACTTTGGGGCTAAGACCTCTAGGAGTCCCAAGAGGACAGTCACAATGACAGACAGTCTGAGCTTCCTGAGCTGCTCCTTGCACCTGCTTGGCCCTGCAACCGCCATTGGGAACAGATAGCTCTGAAAGCATGACGCTCCTGGGGCAAAGCTCTGCGGCTCTGTGTCAGCTGAGCGGGAAGTAGAGGTCAGCAGCAGCTCTCTTTGCTGTCGCATGTCTCCAGGAGAGCAGAAAAGACGTGGTTTGGGGGTTAGCATCAAACTGTGGCTAGCTGTACAGTTTTAACATTTCCAGTTTTACCCAAAGAGCGTGCATTCAGCCAAGTTTCTATCAAAAGAGCTGTTCCCGGGAGTCAGTTCTAGTCCTGAAAGTCTCCTCAGAATTCTTCTCCACATGTCTGCCCCTAGTATAGCCCTTAACATGAGAAGAGAGGAGGCTTCCAAAGTGTGAAGAACTATCTTCTATCTTAGGATAACATTCCACCAACAGCCAATAAAGATTCTTGGAGGCCATCATTTCGTGGGTAGAATGGAGGACTGAGGGAAGGGGGTGGGTGGAGGCAGATCTGTACTTTTCAGAATCTCCCTAATAGAATCAGTGACCCGAGGATGCAACCGCTTTGAGTAGCAGGAGGGCCAAGGGCATGGCTTCCTCGATTGGCATTAAAATCTTAAAAGCATACAAAGCTCACGCACAAACCATTTTCAGCCCATCAAAGAGTGCAAAGCTCCTTAAGGTATTGTTTTCGCCCCCTCTCTATTGACATCTCCTCTCCTTCAGGACCACTCTTTCTACATACTCACATTGAATTTTGTTATCGTTGTTAACCGCCCAGTCACCTGACCTGAAGTAGTGAGATGTTGCCCGTTTCTGCACCATCTTCAAAACAATTGATATGCTTGAGTCCACTGTTGCAGCTCTCATCTTAAGTCAGCTCTTTAAGAGTTCCTCTTCCAGTTTGTCCAGCTGGGATGGTCTGCATATTGCTGTGATGTTGGAAGTTTCATCACTGATATTTCAAATACCAATAGGTGCTCCTGCCAAAAAAAGGGGGGAGGGGAAAGACATTTGGAATTTCAAACCCCATAATTCCATAGCAATTGGGACCGTCTGATGAGGCAGGAGCTTTGTGGAGACTCATTCAGATTATCGAGTTGATTCCCCTTGAGCAACAATGCAGATAATGGGCTGGAAGCAGGAGGCAGGTGCAGGCACCAGGCTGATGCTCAGGCACAAAGGCTTGTAATGGGACTCAGGTGCTGTTAGTTCCTGGCAGCCTCTCCTGGCAATGTTGTGGCATTACTTCCTGGCACATGGTAGAGAAACCCGTTTAGTCGCGTGAAAAATGTTTTCATAAAAACATAACCCAGCTCTGCGATGTCAAGCCACTTGGAAGGCAATTGGTTGACACATGTTCTTTGTGGATAATATGCGGTTATTCAAGAAGATGATGGAGGACTCAGGAGCCCCAGGCTTCTAGAAACGAGATGTGCAATCAAGTGCTGAGAGCAACTGGGTTTTGGTCCCAACATTTTCAGTTTCTTTCTTCCTGATACCCCAGGAGGGAGAGAAGGTCTTCCAGGGCATTGGCTGTCAGTGCCTGGTTGGCCTCACCTGAACAAAACCCCATTTCCTTTTGGGATAAAACACCATGTGATTTCGCAGAAACAATGGCCGACCTTTTCTGTCTGGGGAGATGCTTCTGTTTCAGAGAGCAGCAGCCATATAATTCAACTAAGACTCATATAGGTTTGTTCTAATGATATTGGGCTGGGGAGTGGGGAAGAAAAAAGCAAAATAGAGGTGGAAATAACCGTATATTTAACAATCAGTCCACCTGGATACAGAATTCCTGCCTTACCTCAAGGCAGTAAATTATTAAACCTCATCCAGGGACTCAGAGCTCTGAGGGATAGTCAGGGTGAAGATTGAATCTATTCTTTGATTTTTGCTAGTCGTCTGTTATAGATTGAATTGCATCACCCCCCCAAAAAAAAACTTTTGATAAAGCCCTAGCACTACATTGTACCTCTAAATAAGACTCTATTTAGGAATAAGGTTCCTCTTTTGTTATGTTAATGAACCTATACCAAAGTTGTTGCTGCTCTTACGTGCCCTCAAGTTGGCTCCAACTCACAGAGACATCATGTGTAACCTCCATGCACGCCATGGACAATGTGGAACAAAACCCTGTCCAATCCTGTGCCATCCTTACAATCTCCACTATGCCCAAGCCTACTGTTGTAGCCATTGTCCACGTTGTTGAAAGTCTTCCTCCTTATCCGTGATCTCTGCTTTCTCAAGCCTAATATCCTGCTCCAGGGCATCCAGTGTAAAGTGGGACCCAATCCTAATCCCATGTGCATAGAGTCTTATAAAAATAAACAGAGTAGGCACAGACACACACAGGGGAAGGGTCATGAGGAACCATCTCTAGGCCAAGGAATATTAGGGAGCTAATGTTGGGGCTACTCACAAGGAGAGACCTTCTCCCTTGTTTCCAGAGCCAATGCCCACTCAGAGGCCTCTAAAACATGTCAAGGTTGTCAAGAAGCTGGGCTATATGAAAAAGAATATGGCATCAGGATTGGAGGAAGACTCATCAACAACCTGGGTTATGACAATAAAATCTTCCTTGTGGAAGTTGAAGAAGACTCTTTCTAAAGAGAGGTCTCGTGAAGGTGATATGTTTGGTGGTAACATGAGAGACTGAAGGAGTGAGCCATGAGAGACGAGTGCTCCAGGTCAAGAGTATTGTTGTTGTAGTTGTTAGGTGCCATCGAATTAAGTATAACTCATAGCCACCTTAGGAACAACAGATCTGAACCCTGTCCTATCCTGCGCCATCTTCACAATCTCTGACACATTCAAGCCCATTGCTGCAATGACTTTGTCAGCCCATCTGGTTGAGGGACTCCTTCACCATCTTACACCTTCCAAAGCATGATATCCCTCTCTAAGGAATGTGAAATGAGCCTTCACTATCCTTGTTTCCAAAGAGCATTCTGGAAGCACCTTTTTTCAAGACATATCTGTTTGTTCATTTGGCAGTCCAAGGGATATTCAGTACTCTTCTCCACAATTCAAAGGCACCAACTCTTCTTCTGTCATCCTTAGTCATTGTCCAACTCTAAATAGCATTGCAAGTGATTGAAAAGTTCATAGTTGAATCAGGCACACCTTAGTCCTCAAAGAAACATCAGTAATTTCAAGATTTAGGATAAAGGAAATACAAAGTCCTTGAGGAGGGCTTGAAACAGTGAGGAGACCAGAGTGAGCAGAGCAGAGTGAGAGAGAGAAATCAAGAAATAACATTAAGTACTGAGATTGGAGAGACAGCAAAGGGCTAATCAAAAAAGGCTTTTGAAAGGAGTTCTAGTAGCCTAGTGGCAAGAAGCTGCACTGTAATCTTTGAGGTACTCAGTTCTAATCCACTAGATGCTCTGCTGGAGAAGGAGGAGCAATCTCCTCCTGTACTAGTCAGATCCACTTTGATGGTATACACACACACACACACAATAAATAAATAAAATAAATTTACATTTTTTTTTAAAAAAAAGGCTCCTGGACTAGTATGATCTAATCTAAGTTCTGTAGAGCAAGTGAAAGCAGAAAAATCTGTTAGTAAGCCTACTCCTTTCTCATCAACCATCTTGTTATCTGACATTTATCACTTATGACACTAGTGAAAACTCTGCTTTCCAATTAATAGTGCAATCACGACGCCAAGGTCTGAGGCAGGAGTAACACTAACTCGTTGACGGTACGTGTCACATTGGCTTAGCCATGATCCCCAATGGCTTGGTAGTTATGTTGTGATGTAATTTGGTAGTTACATAATAATGTCATCATCCTCCATTGTGTGATTGGATGTGGTCATTCTCCATTTTCTTAAAACACCGATTTTTGGATACCAATTTTGTCTTGAGAACTTGACTGTGTCAGTATGTGAGGAGTAAGTACGCATGTACAAAATTAGAAAAGTTGGTGACTGTATGGTCATAAAATACCTCAAGGGGGACAACTAAAGTCAGAATATGAAGTGCTCATATTTAAGAGAAGTCACTTGGACAGCTGTGAAGTGATAGGTGAGGTGGTAGGGGACCATTGGCAAACAGATAAGTGGCCATTGAAATGTTGTTGTTGTTGTTGTTGTTATGTGCCGTCAAGTCATTTCCGACTCATAGCGACCCAATGCACAACAGCCCTAAACCCTGCTCTATCCTGCGCCAACCGCACCGCCTCTGACACACCCATCCCGATTACCCCAGTCACCAAATCAGTCCATCTCATAGAGAGTCTTCCCCTCCTGCGTTGTCCCTCCACCCTCCCAAGCATGATGTCCCTCTCCAAGGACCCGTCCCTCCTGGCAACATGTCCAAAGTATGTCAGACGAAGCCCCAGAATCCTTGCCTCCAAGGAGTAGCTTGGTTTAATCCTCTCCAAGATAAATCTGTTTGTTTTCCTGGCAGCCCAGGGTACATTCAGTACCCTTCTCCAGCACCACAGCTCAAAAGCATCCACTCTCCTTCTGTCCTCTCTAGTCATTGTCCAACTCTCTGATGCATAACAAGCGATTGCAAATGCCATGGCCTGTATCAGGCGCACCTTAGTCTCCAGAGAGACACTGTTGCTCCTGAGTACTCTAGAGAGGTCCCTAACAGCAGACTTTCCCATCGCGATAAGCTTTTTGATTTCCTGACTGCTGGTGCCAAGAGTGTTGACTATAGCATGCCAGGCCTTGTCATCTGCATAATGCAGATTGTTGATGAGTCATCCTCCAATCCAGTCACATTTCTCCTCATAGAACCCAGCCTCCCAAATGATCTCTTCTGCATATAGATTGAAGAGGCACTGAGATAAGACACATCCTTGGAGTACATCCTTCCCAATTTTGAACCATGCAGTGTTTCCTTGCTCTGTTGTGATGACTGCCTCTGCTACAAGTATAGGTTTCACACAAGCACAATCAAGCGTTCTGGGATTCCCATTCTTCTCAGAGTTAGCCACTATTTGTTGTTATCCACACCGTTAAATGCCTTTGCATAGTGTAGAAAACACACTCTTCTTGTAATCTCTTGCTTTCGGTCAAAATCCATCTAATATTAACTATAATATCCCTAGTACCACAGCCTTTTCTAAACCCAGCCTGCACTTCTGGCAGTTGTCTGTTGATGTGCTGGTGCAGTTGGTTTGGATGATTTTCTGCAGAATATTGCTTGCATGTAATATTAATGATATTGTTTGATAATCTCCACACTCTGTTGTGTCACCTTTCTTTGAAATGGTAAGAAATATGAATCTCTACCAGTCACTTGGCCACGTGATTGTCCTCCAGATTTCTTAGCAAAACTTGGTGAGCTTAAAAAAAAATTTTCTTGGGATCAACCTTTCAAGCATCTGGATCAGCAGAAGTGCTGAGTAACTAAAAGTTCTGGTTAAGGGTGCTCTGGTGGCTTAGTGGCAAGAAGCTGCACTGCAATCCCAAAGGCACACGGTTTGAATCCACCAGATGGTCTGCTGGAGAAGGGACAATTTTTTTTTTTTGGTACCAGTTGGATCTGATTCGACAGTATGCACACAAAAAATGATAACATAACAATAATAGATAATTTTTTAAACAATTCTGATTAACAGAATGCCCAGGATCAGAGAGCTTTCCACACAGAACTCTCTTAGCAAATATTAAAGCATTCTTGTCACTTCTTTCTCGTAATATGATATATAGTGGAGAAAATGAACAGCTTCCCTTTAAATGGGCATCCCCTTCCCTCTATTCTTCATTCAAAGTGGCAATCAAAGCCACGCAAAGCAGAACTGGGAATGTTTGGCATCTGGTTTCCGTTTTCCCTGCTCATAGTGACTGTTGGGCTGTGAAGAGAAGCTAGTTTAGGGGCACATGGATGATTCCAGCTGGGAGAAAAAAGGTTCATGAAAAATGAGCCAGGGAAATTGGTTGTATCATAGCCTTCCATTTTAATCTCATTCCTTTCTTTTTTTTTAGGTGTTTTTAAATTTTAATAACATTTTATCTCCAGAAATATAAGGCCATTACATTATTTTTTAATTCGTTAGATGTTCACTTAAAGAACGAGGCCAAAAAAACTACATACAAATTTATATTTACTTCTGAATGCTGTATACAAATATAATATTCCCAAGCAAAACAGCAGAGATCTGCAAAATATTCTGTTGTGCATCCACTGAAAACCTTCCAAGCGGTAGGACCTGTACAGGTTTTCCTGCCCTTGAGGAGATTACACTCCGGTTTGCTATTGTTGTATACCATAGAGTCAGAAACGTCCATGGCTGACCCTCCAGCCAGTTTTTAGATGCAATTAATTCTCATTCTTACAAGTCAAAACAACTGAAGAAAATTGAGAGGGGAGATTTGCTGGGGAGCCAACTAAGGCTTTCTTACATATAAGCCACTTTGTTCTTGCTTGATCACCTGCTGAGAATTTGCATTTCCACTTCAAATATACTGAATAAGAATCTGCATTTTCACTAGATCCCCAGGATAGTCTTAGTAGATGCTGGTGAGTGTCATCAAGTCAACATTGACTCATAGCAACCATATGACCAATACATCAGGACCCTTGTCTTATCTTGCCTCTTTGCCGTGATCCAGTCCATTGTTGCAATCACCATGCCAGTCTATCTCATTGAGGATCTCCCTCTTAGTAGAGAGATGTATATAAAAATATCATGGAGGGGGAATCTCATTTTTAAAAAAGTAGATTCTTATTCAGTATATCTGAGGTGGAAATACAAATTTTCAGCTGGAGATTGAACCAAAATGAACCACCAAAGCCCTGCCTGTGAAGCCCAAGAATTCTATGTGTAAAATACTCTTGGAAAAACGTCTGGGAATCAAACACTACCATTATAGAGACGAGACTTTAGGGGGTAAGCTCAGATATGCAGCCTAAGCCCATGAAGGAATGCATTGCAAATTCTTTACTGATATATTTCTTGGGGAGGGAGGATGGATCTTAAATGTTGAATACAAAGACTGTTGCTTGTTATACTCTGTTGTTGTCAGTTATAATCAAGTCAGTTTCAACTCATGGCAATGCCATGTGTGCAGGAGAGAACTGCTCCATAGGATTTTTGCAAATTTGTGCCACTCAGAGACTCCTGTCACACTGTAAAGCTTTAGAAATGACAAGAAAGACAACTCCTTTCAGAGAGATTGCTGGAAGAAAACAAGAAATCCGGAATTATACCTGGTTCAAATCCTGATCCTACCTCTTAGCTAAACGAATGCCCTTTGGAAAACTCTTGGAACATATTTTCTTTCTGCAAAACGGGGGTAAAATAGTTAACCTTTCAAGGTTGTGGTGAATTTGAAATTAGTAAGTGCACATAAATTTGGGCACAGCATACCCATTACCACCAAGTAGATGCAGACTTGTAGTGAGCCCATGTGACTCAGTGTAGAATTTTGTATGGGTTTTTTGGCTGCAGTCTCTACAGAAGCAGATTGCTAGGCTTTTCCTCCATGGACCCCTGAATGCATTTAAACTACCAACCTTTAGGTTACTAACAAACTGCCATTGAGTCAATTCCAAATCAAGGTGACCCTCCACTGGGTTTCCAAGCCTGCAAATTGTTACTAAAGGAAGCACTCTCATCTTTTGTTCCCACAGAATGGTTGATGGATTCAAACTGCCAACCTTTTGCTAGCAGCTCAACACTTAACGAACAATAGCACCTGGACTCCTTTTGAGGGTAGCAGGTGAGCACAGACCATTTACACCACCAGGGCTGATCAGTAAGTTAAAGATGTCTTAATATCATATTACTATTTATACATTATCATAAGCTATTGTTATGCTTCAGAGAGTTGGACAGTGACTAAGGATGACAGAATAAGAATAGATGCTTTAAAGTTGTGGTGCTGGAGAAGAGTCTTGAACATACCACAGACTGCCTAGAAAACAAATCAGTGGGTCTTGGAGAGGGTGAAACCAAGTCTCTCCTTGGAGTCTAGGATTTTGAAGCTCCACCTCACTTTGGGAACATGGCCAGGAGAGATCGGTCCTTGGAGGACATCATGTCGGTGGATGGACAGCCCAGGAAAATGAGACCCTGGATGAGATGGATTGATACAGTAACTGGGGCAATGGGGGCTGGTGTGTCAGAATTAGTGTGACTGGCTCAGGACAGGGAAGGGTTCAGAGCTGCTATACATAGGATCACTGCACATCGCAGGTGACTCAATGGTACATAACAACAATAACGTACTATGACATGTTTGGAAGCTGGAGTGGCATCTACTTCCTAAATAACATGCTTCCGTAAACTCTATGAACTTTGATAAATATCAGTAGTTGTAGAAGGGCTTCAGGTCTTTTGTTTATGGGGTTACTGTGAGTTGTGCTCGACTTGAAGGCAATCAACAACAACATATGTATTATAATATATACTCAAGAACAGCAAAAGTAAAGAAAAAGTGAGATGACCTTCAACATGTTCCTCGATAGTCCCAGTATCACTGGAACCTCTTCCATGTTTGACTCCAAGTCCACCCAAGAAGCATGTCAAAAGTCCACGGAAGTCCAATTTTGGGTCCCATGTAATCTAGAACCATGGTCCCCAGTCAGCCTCAGATCCAAAAGTCTTCAAAGGCAATACTGGCTTTCCAAGGGTTATCTGCATTTCTAGGGAAAAAACCAGCAAAGACTTCCCATCTGTACACTCACACAGGTGCACTAAAAATGTCAAGCACTGTTACTTTTGTCTGGAATGAAATCAGCTCAGAATGTCATCTTGGACTCTGCAGAAGCTTGGGTTTTTTATCATCTATGTAATCTTTGGTGATTAAAGGTAGGCAAAATGGGCTACACTTCTGTTCAGATAAAATCTGTCTTATGGAGCCCACCTGGGCCCTTCCTGATGCCCAGAGATCTGAAAGACACAGCTCAATTCCACAATTCGAGAAATTCCCAAACCCCATCATGACAACTTCAGGGTCCTGGAGTCAAGGACCTTTCCTCTTCCCCTCCCTTCTCTTCCTGCCTTTCCCACTTCTCACCTTGTTTCAGCCAAGCAGTCTCATTAAATGTTTCTGCCCTCCAAAATAGGATCCCTCCTTCTTCAAGGAACTCTAATGAATGCAAGAGTTCCTCAGCTGGTTAAATTTACTACCAATTTCTTTGAAGAAAATCTGAACCATTCATGTCAAGTGTTGTCCATGGGTCCGGAGCATGAGTGGACATCAATCTGTTAAAAATGCAAACACTCTGACTAACCCTAGTCCTCCAGAAGCAGCAAATCCTGGGGCTGGTCCCCAGCAATCTGTTTTAACAAATGCTGTGAGTAGTTTAGATGCATGCTAAAGTGAGAACCACTGATTAAGGGCATCCACTGGGTGGTACAAATGATTAGCATGCTAATTATTGAACAAAGGGCTCCAGTCCACCCAAAAGTACCCCAAAGGAAGGCCTGGTAATCTACTTCTCAAAGACTGAGGTGGTACAATTCCACCCTGACAGACATGGAGTCACCTCGAGATTCAGTGACTTACAGAGGAAAGTTCTAGAAGGAAACCATTGATTATAACTAACTAGATAAGGGTCCCAAACCCAAAAGAGCTTAAAGACCAGGTTGATGTTGTTGTGGACAATTGAGTTGGAATCGGCTCACAGCTGGACCCTCTAGCAGCTTTCCAGAGGCTGTAAATCACACAGGAGATTGCCCACCTTTCTCCTATGGAGCAGCTTGTGGGTTCGAACCACTTGCCTTTGGGCTGGCAGGGTAACTCCTTAGCACTAAGCCACCAGAGTTCTGCCCAGATATTGATGCAAAAAGGGGAGCCAAGCTGGATGCCAGGTAGAAGGGAGCATGTCTGGGACCTGAGGAACTGTGGTAGATTTTTGCTAAATGACAAGGAAGATTCAGCATAGTACCAATCTAAATTTTCAGGAGAAGATAGAGGTTTTGTCTTTTTATACGCAGTCTCTAGACGTCTCGACCTATGTATCGTTCTGGATTACTTCAAGGCTTGCAGGGCTCACCCCCGCGCTGCTGCCTGCATCACCTCCCCTTAAATCCAGGATCATGGGCTTCCAAGCTGTGCTCATAGGTCTGCGGTTCGCCCTCCAATTTTTAAGCACAATTAGGAACGGAGAAGGGAAAAGAGATGCAGACTCTTATTTGGCATGGATTTTTGTGCCAGACATTAAAATGGGTTTTTAAGTTAATATGCGGGTTCTGAGTAGGGAGCCTCTAAAATGGCCGTGAAATGGCAGTTGTGAGAAATTGTTTCTGGGCAGCCTTTTGATTTCCCTCTGTATTCGCGCAGAAAGTCCCCGGGGAATTCGTTTTGTTCCTCACATCACGTTTCTCGTTGAGCCTATAGAATATAGGCAGTGCTCTGCCATTGCCATGGCAACCATTATCTTCTCCTAATTCCTTTTCTTCGCTAAAAATAAAGTGGCCTTTTGCAAAGTATCTATTTCCACTTTTTATTTAAATTGCGCTTTCTGCAGAAGCTCGGGTCTCCCTTTGACCTGAAATGTTACTTTTGTTTTGCTTGAGAAGAGAAAATGTGCACATATATTCATCCTGGACCTGATCATCAGCCCTCACCAGTGTTCAATTAGTGATTAACAAGAGGCACAGGCAGGCCAAGATGCAGCCCCAGTGCTTTCCAAGGAGGAGGTCATGGTCATGTGCATGTGCCATAAACACCACTTGAAGCAATGTTTCTCTTGCCCATTATCTGATCTGCTGATTCCAAAGAACCTTATTTCCACATAAAAGAAGAGAAGAAGAGATGGGTGGGAGGGGGAGAAGCAGATTTTCTGGTGAGAGATGAGCCTGGGACCACACCACTCCTTTGATTCTTAATGAGACAATGCCCCTTCCCAGGTTTCTTGGCAATGTCTCAGACTTTCCTTTGCCTGCAAAGCAATCTTATAGGATTATATGATGCACTTCCAGAGGCATCAGGAAAAGGAAATGTTGAGTACTGGCTTACATTCTCCAGACTTTGTACACCAAAGGCCATGACTTGAGCAAGATGCCCACTAAAAGCGATTGCTCAGGACTTCTGAACCAAAAGAGAGCAACACTCTGTAGACTGAATCCTTTCTGAGGTTAAGAGCCTGTTGAGATGTTGCAAAGATGAGTCAAGTCATGAAACAAGGTAGAAAAACACGCAGTCTGCTCAAGATGAAATGAAGCATGATCCATGAGCTTACCGACAAGTTAAGTCACTCATGTGTTCAACCAAGAGAATAGAAGACTTCTATAGTCACAGACACTGGGAGTTTTCTCCATGGTGGACTAAGCCATCCACACATTTCCCTCTCTATCCCTGTGATGTCCAGCCCACTCCTTTATGACCTAAACATCTTAATAAATTCAGAGGTCATTTTAAAAAAAGACACATTTTTCTCTGCCCAAATAAATGACCAAAACAGAGATGAGAAGTGTATCCCTGGCTCATTTACACTCCAAACAGCTTATGTGGGGTAGGACAAGGACTCAGAGTAGGTCTAATGGGAATTTTTTTATTGTAAAAATAAAAATAAAAACGTATGGGGATCCAAGGAGGTATCAGGTGGGAGCAGAAGAGTAAGGCTGGTTGGAATGAAAACAAGGGTTGCACAATTTGATGGATGGAGGGTGTGGGTAAAGGAAATGAGAAAGTGGGGCATAGTCTAATGGGGATTAATGTTTGTTTGGTTTTTTTATAAAGAAATTGTCTTTTTTTTATTTGTAGGTTTCCCATTTGGGAATAGGGGCACAGACTCTCTGGCTACTTCATGCTGAACAGGGGCACTTTCTGGTGGTTTTGAGTTGAAACTGTATGCCTTCTTGTTCAGTTAGAAGATACTTTCATGACATTGTCAGCCCTCTGGACTGCAAGGTGTTTGGATGGGTGAGTCCAGTGGGAGTGGCTGGCTGAACTGTGAGGCTCCATCCACCTTCGCTTCCTTAGCCAGCAGTTATATTTACCTTTTGTCTCTGGAACCAGACTCAGGGTTCAGGTTCTGAAACAAGACTCAGTTTTTAGGTTACCTATAGGAAAGGGAGCAAACCTAGAAAGAACAAACTTGTGATTTACAAAGAAATGGGCTTTGGAGGTGCTACTTACTTTGGAGGTGTACTGGAGGAGGAGATGGAGGGAAGTGGCTTAAAGTTCCTTATACACACCAGGCAGCTCTACCCAGGGGCCTGACAGCTCGATAGGGGCCAGGTGGCTTTCCCCCTGAAAGCTTTTCTGAGGTCTGGATCTTGCACCCTACTGGGGACCACAGCCAAGGACCGCACTTCTGGCTCTAGAACCGCCATCATTGTCCCTTTCCTCTCTGCCAAGTGGCCTAATTGTAACTCAAAGTAGGGATTATTACTTTCCCCTTTTGCAAATGGAGAAAGGGCTTCCAGGGGGGTGAACAGACCTGCTCAAGGTTGAAAAAGGTAAAAAAAAGCAGTAGAACAAGGCCTCAAACCAAGGTTGTCTGAAGGCAGGCTGTGAGGTGGTAAGCTCTGTGTGACGCTCAGGAAGGTCATCTTTAATCTTCCTCTGCAAGCAAAATTCTGCTGAAGATTATTTTCAAAATGACCAGAGGAGTGTGCTCACGCTGCCTGGGCATGGGTGGTTCCCTAATGGGATTCTTAAAGTCAGTCCATTGTGGTGGAAGTTCTCTTTTCTTTCTTTTCTCTTTGCAATTTTAAGGGCCAGTATTGTCCAAAAATCTTTCCCAATATCATGCTGTTCACTTAGATGGTAGCCCTTTGGCACAGCTACTTGAGAGCCTGAGCTGTGCATGTCTTTACTAAGGTAATGTACACACACACACACACACACACACACACACACACACACACCCCAATGACTCTGGTTATGTGCAGTGGCTGAAGGCCAGGCTGGACTTTATAGTTTGACTACTTGAGCCTGAAAGTGGATGATTAAGAATTAGTCCTCTGGACTTGATAATGTTCAAGAAGAACCCATGAGCCTTTCCAAGGGAGAATGAAGCATTCTTCTACTGTAAAGATTTATAGCCTTCAAAACTCTACGGGGCAATTCTACTCTGTCTTATATGGTCCACATGAGCTGGAACCTCTTCAATGGCAGTAGTGTGGGCCATCTCTTCAGTTGAATGAATTGTTCAAAGAAAAGAAAACTGAGTTAGTTGTTAGAGACACTGCCTCATTCTACTGGAAGGTAGATGCCACCATCCATGATGGAGTCTGGGTACAGATCACCCTATTATACAGAAAGAAACAGGGACCATGCGCTGACCACTTACCCATTATTCTCTTGGTCCTATCCCTACAGACTCAATCACATACTGATGAGACTGACTTTGGCTTTAGTCATACTTTCTTTAAGGTCTTTTTCATCAACTGATCACAAAAATGACATCATGAAACATTCCCAGTTCCTCATTCAACTCCTTCCATAGCTGCTCCACCAACATGAGTCAAATACCTCGGTTCCAATCCCAGAGTCTTTGTATCACTGATAAAGCCCAAATTGGCATTCTTCTGGTATTCTTTCAACTAGGATCCATCTGACACCAGCAATGATATCTCTGATGCCATGGCCTCTTCTAAACTTTGCTTAAATGTCAAGCAGTTCTATGTACTATTGTAGTCATTTTTAAATGATCTTGAGCAATATTTTGATTGCATGTGATATTGTTTAATAATTTCCACATTCTACTGGATCACATTTCTTGGGGATGGAACAAATAGGGATCTCTTCCAGTCAGTGAGCCAGGCAGCTATTCTCCAAATTTTCTTGCAGAGACTGGTGAGCATTTATAGGGTTGCGTCTGTCATCTCAATCTTGTCAACTGGTATCCCATTCATTCCTGGGGCCTTAATTTTTGCCAATGCCCTCAGTGCAGCGTTAACTTATTTCTTTATTACCATTGACCTTGGTCATATGGTATTTCCTTAAATAATTCCATGTCAGGAAGGTCTTTTTAGTACAGTGGCTTTTTGTATTCCCTTCATACTTCTTTTGATGCTTCATGATTTTGTCTCTAGAATCTCTAAGTAGTGCAACTCAAGACTTGAATTTGTGTGGCTCATAAGAAATTATGGCTAATATTGAGAAGAATGAAAAGCCCAGAACACTTAATTGTGCTCATGTAAAACTTGGACCAAGAACTTGTGCAAAAAAAAGAGCAAGGGAACACTGTTCACCTTAAAATTAGGAAAGGCGTGCATTAGAGTTGTGTCATTTCTCTACATCGATTCAATCTGTATGCTGAGCAAATTATTCAAGAAACTAGACTCTATGAAGAAGAAGATGGCATCATAATTGAAAGCAGATGCATCAATAACCTTCAGAATGCAGATGACACAACCTTGATTGATTGCTGAAAGGGAGGAGGACTTGAAATACTTGCTGCAGAAGATCAAACACTGGGGCCTTCAATACAGATTGTATCTCAACATCAAGAAGACAAAATTTTCACCACTGGACCATTAGGCAACATCATGAGAGACAGATTGAAACTGTCAACAACTTCATCTTACTTGGATCCACAATCAGTACACTTGGTACCAGCAGTCAGAAGATCAGGAGATGTATTGCACTGGGAAAGTCTGTAGTCAGAGCAGTGATACTAGTTTGAGGACTAAGGTGTGCCTGATTCAGACCATGGTTTTTTCCATCACTTTTTATGCTGCTGAAATCTGCATAAGAAATATAGATGACAGAAGAATTGATGCCCTTGAATGATGGTGTTGGAGAAGAGTGCTGAATATCCCACAGACTGCCCAAAGAATAAACACATATGTCTTGGTGAAAGTGCAGTCAGAGTGCTACTTGAAGGCAAAAATGATAAAGCTTTATCTCACATACTTTGGACATGTTGCTAGGAGGAGCTATTCCTTGGAGAGGAATGCATCATGCTTGGAAAGGTGGAAGGACAGTGAAGGAGAGAAAGACCCTCAACCAAATGGTTGAAACAGTGACTGCAATGATGAGCAGAGATTGTGAAGATAGCACAGGATGGAACAGGGTTCAGATTGTTGTTCATAGGGTCGCTATGAGTCATACTCCATTTCATGGCACCTAACAACAATACCAGAGTCACCATTCATTAGTCATGGGCTTCTGGACAACTCACAAGACCTCTCCGAACCCCACTTTCTTTGTGGGTCAACGGAAATTAAAATCATGACCCCTGGAGAATCAGATGAGAAAGGGCTTTGTGAATTAGAAAGATCAGTACATCAAGTCTCTCTCACGTGCTATGACGCCTAGGATGAAATCTTGTCTTTAAGAGCTCAAACATACAGAATGATTGGAGGGATTCAGAAACATGCCCCAGTGTGAGCAGCTGTCCACTCTGTTGGGATAGAACAACTATGTCAGTGAAACTTATCCGTCAGACTCCAAAACCTCTTCAGGGGTCTCCTTCCCTTCCCAGGTCCTCAGTGCTCTCACCCTCAACCCCCCTTTCCAGGAAGCTAGGTGTAACATTACACTTGGATGCTGACTTATAGGTGTCTTTCAGGTCTATCTGCTTATTCTGTAAGATCTTTGGAGAAAAACAAAGTGCTCAATATAAAAGAATAAATACCAAGGATGGAATTCAGTATTTATAATAGTACAAGAGAAAACGTGTATTAAGAGTGGAGACAGAAAGGAGAGGTGAAAGTCTTCTTGGCATCTTTTAAACCCTATTTATGTAATGCATACTTAGAAAGTGTCTGTCAAATAAGAAACACTATATAAACATTTGTTAAACAAAAACAGCAGGGTGTTCAGCCCCCAGATCTCCTCCCTGGTTTCTAGATTTGATCTTCTCCTCCTCATTCTCCCCACCCTTGCCCTCCCTCCAAACAGATAACATCTTTACAACCAGATCCCTGACTGCTAATAAGATTGGCTCTCAGACTTCATTTTCTAGTTAGTTGCCTAATTTAGAATCCTTGTCAATTTATGTTACATAGAAATAATGCAGCAAGGCTTCAAAGCTGCTTAGAATCATGTCAGCAGTACATCACTCTAATCTACCAATGTGGGCTGAGCCATAAATTGTTCGACAGCATATACCTTCTCATTTGCAAGCAGCTTCTCTTGTGATCACAGGGTTAGGGAACCTTTTGAAGTAACTGCATAAAAACTAGGGAGCTCTGTTGGTCTGTTGGGTAAGGGGTTGTGCTGCCAACTCAAAAGCAAGTGGTTCAAAACCACAAGCTACTCTGCAAGAGAAAAATGGGCTAACTCTTCCTATACAATTTACAACCTCTAAAAATGCACTGAAAGGTCAGCTATGAGTCAGTCCCAACTCCACAGCACATAACAATAGAAAAGCCAGCACAGAGCCTAAATGGCAAAAAAAAAAAAAAATGTACTATTTTCTAGCAACACTTAGAAACTAAGTAAAATTGAGTATATTCATCAGTGCTATGGTTTGGATTCTTCCATTGTAATGTTTGTATATTTATTGTCTTTTTCCTACTTCTTACTTTTAAATGAAAAAAAAATCTTATTCAAATTTTAAGTATTCCTGAAATCTATTTAACTTTAGAGTAAATATTTGAAAACATAACACAGACATAGAAAAAAAAATTTACAAATTATTATACATTACCAACTAACCAAACTTACTCAATTGCCTTTGAGTCAGAACCAATTAGAGCTGGTCCTCCAGCAGGTTTCCAAGGGCTGTTTGTTATTTGCATGGGAGAAGACTGCCCATTTTTCTCCCTCAGAGCAGGTAGTAGTTTCAAACAGCTTGCTTCTAGGTTGGCTACTGACTCCTAGTCCACAGGAACTCCAACAGAGCTCCTTTTATAATTTATAGCCTAGTGTATTTTCACAAAGTGAACTACCAACAAATTAATTCCAACACAAAGGGACCTCATGGACACACTGGGGACCCTACTGGAGTCCTGATGGTATTATTAAGCATTGGACTGCTAACTGAAAGTTTGGTGGTTCGAACCCACTGACTGCTCTGCCGAAGAAAGACGAGGCAGTCACTTCCTTAAAGATTCCCAGCCTTGGAAACCCTATGCGTCATTTTACTCCATCCTACAGGGTCCCTATGCCGTGAATACATTCTTGCAAATGACATCCAGATGAGCAACAACAGAAAACTACAAATTCACTGGAAGCACCTAGAAGCACCAGTTACGACTCCTCCCAGTCATGACTCCCCACCTCCAAGTATGGTATTCTAAGGCCATAGAATAGTCTTGTCTGCTTCCACATTTTACATAAATGGAATCTTACAGTATGTATAAGCTTGTGTAGGTTTTAGCTGAACGTTACATTTGTGAAATGAATTTCTTGGTGGAGTATGTTTACTCTGATTGCTGTATAGCATTCCATTGTATGGTTATACCACAATTTGTTTATCCATCCTTCTGGATGGGCATTGGTAGAGTTGCCAGTTTAGAGTCAGTGATGAAGGACCTGGAGATAGGAGCCATCAGGCTGTACCTGTGTTAGGTGCACTGATGTCTGGTAAACTGAGGGTCCCAAGTACTGGACTGGGGTACTCTGAATGTATAAGGTTTATTGTTCAAATGTCTTTCTTAGCTAATCATTATTAACTGTTTATTTTATGCTGAAGAAATCATTGTATTAAGGAGACAGGATTAAGATGTAATACAAGCCCCACCCTACTAGGGGCTTATATAGACTCATATGGGATCTCAGTGCTAGGCACTTTCTCTTACAGACCACTCAGTCGCCTGGGACATGGCATCCAGCCTGCATCACCATCCAGCTACAACACAACTGACAGCCTTCAGGATCCCGGCCCATTGCTCACCTTTTCTGCAAAACCAGCTTGCATACCTCTTGTCATGTGAGTCATTCCCCTGATGGCTCTGAGTCTCTGGGAGACCTACTAGTGAACCACCAAACCCAAGGGACATAGAGGTGCTAGCAAACTGAACAAAGGAGGAGCTGTTGATGCCAGAAACTATGGACGTATATGACAGGTCAAGTATTTGGAACAATATTAACTTGATGCATTTAAAAGCTGATCTGCTACTAATCTTAACAGAATTATAAAAATGGGTACTAAATAAGGAATGGAGAAGATTAAGGAGATCTGGGTTTGAAATTTAAGGACAAAGTCTGGTCAGGAAATATTGGTGTAAATACATGTTGTGAGAAATACTTTAAAATTAGTAGTAGAGGGTCCAGATTTAGATGTGATTTCTGGCCCCAGGTTTCTGGAGAGAAAAAAAATGAATCGTGAAAGGTGACATTAAAGATGAAGTTAGGAGGCCGTAGTTTTGGAGGCAATTGTAGAATTTCAGGTAAATTATAAAGGCTGGAATTCTGACCTTGAGAATAGGAAATATGGAATGAAGTTGGAGTTAAAGCTAGAATAGAATTGTTATGTGCTGCTGAGTTGACTACAGTTCGTAGCGACCCTGTGGTCAGTGGATCTGAACCCTGCACCAGGCCCTACCTTGCACTGTGCTCTTCATCTCTGATATACTTGAGCCCTGTGTCGATCCTTCTTGTTGAGGGTCTTTCTCTCATAACCCTGTTCCTCCACCAACCCTCCACCTTTCCAAGCATGATATCTTTTTCTAAAGACTGGCCTCTCTTAACAACATGTCCAAAGTATATGAGACGAAGCTTAGCCATCCTTGCATCTGTGCCAGAGGAAAGGAACTGGGGTTATTGAAAAGCTGAAGCGGACCAGGCTTGAGCAGTTAAATGTGACAGGTGAGGAAGAGGAAAGTAAAGTGTAACGACAGAGATGGCTCCCTAATGCTTTCAGGGCTCCCGGCTCAGGTGACTAGGGGGAGTGGTGGCCTCCCTCTAGGAGAGGGAGGAGGAGCAGGCTACAGGCTGGTGGGTGGGAGGAGATGGCAGCTATTCCAAGACTTGCTTTATAATTCTGAGTTTTATTACTATTCTTCTCTTCCTTTCTCCTATACATTTGTTTACTTCCTTTGCTTATTCTCTT
>NW_006399752.1:47004603-47040107 GCF_000299155.1 Elephantulus edwardii
AAAATTTTTATTTGCTTTTTCCTTTCTTTATTATCTCTCACTTCTTATTTGCAAGCCAGAGGTACACACACTTACCAAAACTTACAGCTTTTGGGTCAATTCAGACTCATAGTGACCCTATAGACAGAGTACAACTGACCCCCTAGGTTTGCCAAGAACATAATATTTAGGGGAGTGGGTGGCCCCATCTTTCTCTTGCAGATTAGTTAGTGGTTTTGAACCATTATCCCTTCAGATAACAGCCAAGTATTTAACCATTGAGCAACCTTGGCTACTGCATATGCCTAGCTTAGCTATCTAAATGTTTTTGTAACAAGATGTTTCACTTGAGGGTTTGAATTCTGCAAAGACCAGGCCAGTGAAATAGACAGGAAAGAAATTGTTTAGAAGAAGACAGTGGGCACAGTAAAAAACCAGGGACTATCTGGCCTAAAGAACAAACAGATATGTCTTGGAGAGGGTGTAGCCAGAATGTTCTTTGGAGGCAAAACTTATGAGGCTTTACCTCACACACTTTGGGCTTGTTGCTAAGAGGGCCTGTTCCTTGAAGAGGAACATGATGCTGGGAAGGGTGGAGGGTCAGTGAAGGAGAGGAAGACCCTCAACCAGGTGGATTGACATGGTGACTGCTGCAATGGGCTCCTGTGTGTCAGGAAGTGTGAGGATGGCGCAGGATACGACATAGTTCAAATCTTTTGTTCTTGGGGTCCCTATGAGTTGTACTCAACTTGATGGCACCTAACAGCAACAACCAGCTCACTCTTGGTGCCAATTGCCTACCGTTGGTTGGGAGACTCATTTATTATCATTCGATAAATGTACGAGCTTATTTAATACCTATCTTGTGTGGATAGTGCCTCCTCTATAGAATATCATAGAGGGAACACATTTCCTCCTGCCTTGCAGATCAATTTCTTGAATAATGCTACTTTAGGGAGGCAACACTCAAATGGTATTTCTCAATTTTCCATGTATCAGGCAATTTTTCTAGGCACCAGTGACATAGCAGGGAGCCAAAATACCTTTGCCTCCTGTGGTTTACCTTCTAGCAGTTGTTGATTTGAACTCATATGAGATTGTTATTATTAGATGGGTGAGGATGAGGCTGCCTCTTATAAGTTGACCAACTTTGTCCAATAGCAGCCTCACAGAAAAACTCAACATTTCATTATATCTCAAAAGCAACTACTTGAATAACTAATGAAGCATAAGTATGAAGATCTTATTTAAGATTTCTTAAAGGATGCTAAAGGGACAGCTGTATAGCATAAAGAGGACTCTTTAAAACTATTTCTTTTCTTTTTCAATTACCCAAGTTAATAGAAAATGGGATTTTCCTTTGCTTTCCAGCCTTCTTGTTGTTGTTATGTGCCATCAAGTCACCCCTGACTCATAGCGACCCTAGGTACAATAGCACTCAAACCTGCCCTATTCTGAACCAGTTTCACTGATTCCGACACATCTAATACCACTGCCCCAGTTAACCATGTCAGTCCATCTCATCTGAGGTCTACTTCTCCTTCACTGTCTGTCCCTCCACCCTTCCAAGCATGATGTCCTTCTCCAAGTACCGGTCCCTCCTGGCCATGTGACTAAAGTATGTGAGACAGATCTTAAAAATCCTTGCTGCCAAGGAGAAACTTGGTTTCACTCTCTCTCAGACAGACCTGGTTGTTCTCCAAAGGTCCATGATATAGTCGGTGTGTTCTTCTCCAGCACCACAACTCAAAGGCATCAATTCTTCTGCCATCTTTAGTCATTGTCCAGCTCTCTGATGCATAGCTGGTAATTACGAAGACCACGGCCTGGATCAGGCTCATCTTAGCCTGTCTTCCCTATCAGAAATCTCCAGTATGATACCCTGAAAGATCTTCTCAGTGTATCTATTTTCTGATGCTTCTGCCAAGCTCCTCAAAGTTCTACTTGGCTGGGTCCTTTCACAATTGTCATCAGAATCCCAGAGTTAGACTTCATCTAGCTTTGTTAAACCTTAGTACTCTGCCAGAGCGTGCTCTTCCTCACAGCTGCTGGTGGATTAGAACTAGCACACAGATGCAACCTTTGGATTAGTGGTGCAATTCACTGTGTACTATGCTACCAGAGGTCCATAGCAACACCTCAGATGGGTGTTTATTGATGGAGGATAGGAGAAATGTACAGAGAGTGATCTTGTGGTTGTACACAGCTCTTCCAGGTTTACTTTCAGTGGTCCCCTATTGGAAAGATTGAAATTGGTCATAGTGGGAGTATTTACACCCAGAAAATTAGCACATCCAACAAATCAGGCCTCCTCCTGATCTCGAGAGTCTATTGTCTAACATTTACCAAGACATCCTTGATTTCAGAGATAGTGTAGAGACGGCATGGTACCCTACATAACTTAGAACTCGTAGGGCTCTGTTCTGTTGTGAAGCCCCAGATGTTCCTTCCTCTTTGTTTTCTACTGCAGGGTCTGGTCTGAGAAACCTGCCTCTCTTCTCCATGTGGAAATCTCCTTGGTGGTCATAAGACACATGAGAGGTAGATACTAGAAACCCAGAGAATAATGTTCCCTGGTTTAAGACAGAGTGGTCCACAGAGACCTCAGTAAGAAAGTGGGACATGCACCAACTCCTCCTACCACAACCCCATGCCAACTCACAGGATACTCATAGCCAGTAAATGGCACCCAAATGCCTACAGCTTTTCAAACATGCTGAATGCATTTCTCTCTGTGACTAATCAGTCATAAAATGAATATGGTACCATGTGCAGAGGTGAAAGGAGAAAACTAGGCTTTCCTTTTGTCTTATAGCCATCCTTGTACAACCACCACCATTAGAAAACTCTGGGGAAATGGAACATTGAGTCCCCTCTGCTCAGAGTTGGCAGTGAGAATGAAGGAATCAAATTAATACTGATATAAATGACTTTTTTTATAAATTGAAAATAGTTCTAGAATCCTTGGTTAAGCTTCTCTTCATCTCCTATCGTCTTTTTGCTCTACCAGCTTCATAGGATAAGCAGTGGGCACTAGTGTGGACAATTGATGACACGCTATCACCATTCATCCATGCAAGATCACTCTCTGTACATTTCTCCTTTTCTGCATTAATAAACATCCATCTGAGGTGTTGCTATGGACCTCTGGTGGCATAGTACACAGTGAATTGCACCACTAATCCAAAGGTTGCATCTGTGTGCTAGTTCTAATCCATCAGCATCTGTGAGGAAGAAAGATGAACAGTCTCCTCTTGTTTTGATCTACAGTCTCAGGAGCCCAGTGGAAGAGTCACAGTGAGTCAGAACTGACTCCACAGAACTAAGAAAGTCTGTGGCTATGTCCTTATTACGTATGTATCCATGTAAACGCAGCAGTTAAAGGAGTAGTTGGGTTTATTGTGTATGTTTTCTTTGTATAAACTATAAAACCCAAGTGCATTGCCACGGAGTCAGAATCAACTCATAGCTGACTTTTGAATTTCCAAAGCTGTAAAGTTGCACATGAAGAAATTGTCTTTTATTTTTATAACTCCAAAGAGAGCCATCACATCAGAGCAGACTCTTAGAAGGTTTTCAGATGCTGTAAATCACTCAGGAAGAGATTCTCCATCTTTTTCTCTCAGAGCAGCTGGTAGATTCAAACTGTCTCCTTTGGGTTGGGGGCGTTCAGTCCATACCCATTATGACATCAGAGCTCCTTATTTTATTTGTAAAAAGGAACAGCGTTATACTATGGATCTCACTCCATGTAATACTCTTTCAATTTCTTCACTCCATCTTGTATTTTAAAGACCTGTGTTCCAGTAGGTTTGTCTTGGCCGTTGGTGCTAATTGCTGTGTAGTATTACAGGGTGCTAACTGCTGCTAATTACTATGCACATTCTCCACATTGTCCTTATTCATTCTCTTAATTACCTATAACAAACAAAACGGTCATGAACAATCTCTTATACGTCCTCTTGTGAATCGGTGGAACTGGTGGTGTGACTGGTATTGTAAGACACACACATTCTTGATTTTATTAAGTATTACCAGACTGCTTTTCAGAAGCGCTTTGTCAATGAGTAGCTCAACCAGCAGTGCATGAAAGCTCAGGAGTGAAGAGCTCTGTAATTCAAACCTAATATACCTTCACTATTTAAATATGTCATCAATGCCTTTGCACTGTGGTGTAGAAGAGCTCTGAATAGCCTATGGACTATGGTCAAAAGAGCAAGTTTGATTTGAAGGAAGTGTTACCAGTGTGCGCCTTAGAGGCAAGGATGGTGAAACTTCTCCTCACGTACTTTGGGCCTGTTATGGGAAGATGCTTAACAAGCTGAACTGACACAGTGACTAGCACAATCACCTCAAGGATATGATCATGAGGATGGCACAGCATTGGGTGGGCTGGGATCTGTTGTTTATAAGGTTGCTATGCATCAGAGAGCTGGACAGGGACTAAGGATGATAGAAAAAGAATCTATGCCTTTGCATTGTAGTGCTGGAGAAGAATATTTAATACATCATGGACTTCTAAAAGAACAAACATGTCTGTCCTGGAGAGGATGAAACCAGGCTGCTCCTTGGAGGCAAAGATTTTGAAGTTGTGTCTGACATACTTTGAACATCTTGCCAGGAGGGACCAGCCCTTAGAGAAGAACGTCACGCTGGGAAGTGTGGAGGGACTGCACAAGAGAGGAAGACCCTGGATGAGATGGATTGACTCAGTGACTGGTATCGTGTGGGTAGGTGTGTTGGAGACAATGAAATTAGCTCAAGATAGGGCCAGGTTCAGAGCTTCTGTACACAGGGTCACTATGAGTGGCAAGTGACTTGATGGCACATAACAATAACAAGTCATAGTCAACCCAAAGGCTCCTAACAATAACTGCTACAGGGCTGTTGTAAGCAAGCATAGGGCTGAAGTAATAGTAATTATCATGTTTTCAGAGCCTGCTCTAGATCAACCACATTATTTCATTTACTCAGTGAGGTAAATGTAATCATCACCATTATGTTAATGGGGACACGGAGACTCAGCAAAAAAACCTAACTTACCTGAACTAACAAAATGTATGCCAGAGCCAGGAGTTAACCCCGCCCTTGGTCAATTGAAAGACATGATCTTAACTACTGTGTGCAATGCCTTTCAAAGTCCCTTCCAAACAATGGCTTCAGTAATGCAGCTACCAATATCAGAAGTTATTCTGGGAGTATGTGACAAATTGGCCCAAGGTTTTAGGCTCTCTGCATTACTTGCTGTGCTACAGACCAACAAAATAAAAGAGCAAATCTGAAAGATCTCCCCGACTTTTCACCTCAAAAGGTCATAGTAACTATCTCACAGCACTCCCAGACCCCTCATAACAGCCCTTCCACACATCCTAACCAGCAGGTAGGCTAGATGTCCCTTGGAAAGACATCATCATATGAAGGATGGAAGGTCAAAAAAAAGAGAAGATTCTCGATAAGATGAGTGAACACAGTGACTTCACAGTGCCTTCCAGTGTATCCGAGATGGTAAGGACGGGGCAGGAGAGAGCAAGTTTCAGATCTGTTGTTCCTGTGGTTGCTATAAGCAATGGTTGACTCACTGGCACCTAACAACAACAACGACTCTCCACTTTGAAGTCTCGAGGAGGTGCCAAAAAAATCAATGTGCTCAACTACACACTGCAAAGTTGGAAGTTCAAGTCTACTTACAGGTACTTCAGAAGAAAGACCTTGCAATCTGCTTATGAAAGATCAGCCACTCTTGACCTTTCAGTCAACCGTCTAGTGTTTAATCACTAAGCCAGCAGGACTCCTGCATACACCTACCTTAAGCTGTCAGTTTTCTTAAGAAGACTTTTCACTTGCGGGTTAAAGTTCTACAAAGATCAGCTATTGAACATCCATGGTGCATAGGTCATAGTTCTAAGCTAACGTATGAGTCGCCATGAATCAGAATCCACAACAATCACTAGTTAAACTCTACTTCTGTCATTTTTGCATTTCCCTTTTCTGTTGCTTCTGGAGGCTGACCTTGACATTCAGTGTAGTCTCTTTTGCTTTGGATCAAAATCTTGGATGCAGGGAGGGAGCAAGCATAGAAAACTCTGCTGTTATGATTTATATTATGGCTTCAACACCCCACCCACACCAGCACTAAATGATGTTAGCGTCACTCCAATCACGATGGCATTCCAAATCTTCCATGGTGGGATTACAAAAATGAAGGCAGTTCCAAAATAGCAGGGGTTCCCACCGGCTGAGATGACAGGGTAGGGAGAAGAAACACCATGGAAAGACAGTGTCTATGATGGATACTTCCCTATTCCTTTGGCCCCCACCCCCTCTCCTGCTTCTTAATTCCATTTGGATCGTTTTTGGCAGTTTCTGTCCTAATTATAGTCTCTGAGGGCCAATTTTTCAATGAGCTGGCACCTAAATTGAGCTCACACCTTTTTTGCACTGCAGTTTGAATTTTAATCACTTGATTAAGTAAGACAGTAAACGTAGGTGAATCACCTTTCTTATAGGAGGCATTTAAGGATACAAGAGGCGAGGATGGAGGAAAATCTTTATAAAGTAACCTGCTTAAAAGTGGACCCCGCTGGAGCATGTCCACTAGGAGTACTAAAATTTCAGGTTGGAACTATTGAATTTAGAACATGGATCTCAGATGTACCTCAGATCTGTTAGGGAGGGATTGTGGAAATAAAAGAGCTTCCTGAAAAGGAATAATTCTGTGAGGATTAAGGAACCTTTAGTATCAGCCTGGTCCAATATTACAACCAACAGAGGCAACTATGATTTGGACTGTACAAATATAGACATATGAGTCAGGAAATCAAAAGGGAAGAATTTTCTTGGCATTTCTCAAGCTGAATGAACTAAGAAAGAAATTAAAGTATTTTATTTGTAATTCCTAAGAATTCTATGGGCAAAATATTGAATGATCCAGGAAGCATTAACTGAAGATGAAAGGAATACACAGAGTTACTGTACCAAAAAGAACTGACTGACACAAAACCATTTCAGGAAGTAATATATGAACAATAATCGATGGTAATAAAGGAGGACGCTCAAGCTGCGGTGAAGGAACTGGCAAAAAAATAAGGCCCCAGGAATGAAGTTAAGGAGCTGAGTAGAAGATTACAAAGGACAACTTGGGAAGACAAGGCAAAATAGTATAATGAAATGTGCAGGGGCTTCAGTTGGAAAATCAAATGGGCCAAACTCATTCAACGTTTCTTAAGCTGAAAGAAATAAAGAATAAATTCAAGCCAGGAATTGCAATGCTTAAGGATGTTATGGGTAGAATATTGAATGTTCCAGGAAGCATTAAAAGAAGATGGAAGGAGTATACAGAGTCATTGTACCAAAAAGAATTGACTGACACAGAAGAATTTCAAGAAAACAATATATGATCAAGAGGCAATGGTGATGAAGGAAGATGTGCAGGCTGCTCTGAAGGACTTGGTAAAACATAAAGCCCCAGGAATTTATGGAATACCAATTGATGTATTTTAGCAAACAGATGCTGCCCTGCATGTGCTCACCAAGTTGTGCCAACAAATCTGAAGGACAACTACTTGGCCAACTGACTGGAAGAGATCCATATTCCCATTCAAAAAAAAAAGAAAGGTGACCTGACAGAGTGTAGAAATTATCGAACAATATCACTAATATCACACATTAGCAAAATCCTGCTAGAGATTATACAGAAAAGACTTGAGCAGTATATTGACAGAGAACGACCATAAATACAAGCTGGGTTTAGAAGAGATTGTGGCACTAGGGACATTATTGCCAATGCCAGATGCATCTTGGCAGAAAGTAGAGAGTACTAGAAGAATGTCTATCTGTGTTTCATTGATTATGCAAAGGCCCCTGACTGTGTGGATCATAGTAAATTGTGACCAACCTTGAGGAAAATGAGAATCTCAGAACACTTGATCATGCTTGTACGGAACCTATACTTGGACCAAGAAGCAGTCCTCAGAGCAGATCAAGGAAACACTACATGGTTCAAAATCAAGAAAGGAGTGCATCAAGGATGCATCCTGTCCCCATACCTTTTCAATCTGTATGCAGAAGACATCATTCGGGAAGCTGGGCTTTATGAGGAGGAGTGTGGCATCAAGATTGGAGGAAGATACAACTGTTAAGCAAATGACATAACCTTGCTTGCTGAAACTGAAGACCTGAAAGACTTGCTTCAAAGGTCAAGAACTGTAGTCTTCAGTATGGATTGAAGGTCAACATCCAGAAGACAAAGATTCTCGCCACTGGGCCAATTGGCAGCACTATAATATATGGAGAAGAGATTAAAGTTGTTAGCAATTACAGCTTGCTCGGATCCACAATCAACACTCTTAATACCAGTAGTCAGGAAATCAAAAGAGGTATTGCACTGGGAAAATCTGCTGCAATGGACCTCTCCAGAGTGCTGAAAAGCAACAATGTCAGTCTAGATACAAAGGTGTGCCTAATCCAGGCCATGATCTTCTCAATTACTTTTTATGCTCCAGAGAGTTGGACAATGACCAAGAATGACAGAAGAATATATGCCTTTGAGTTATGGTACTGGAAAAGAGTCTTGAACATACATGGACTGCCAAGAAAACAAATCAGTCTGTCTTGGAGAAGATGAAATAACATATTTCCTTGGAGGCTAGAATTTTGAAACTCTGCCTCACTTACTTTGGGCACTTGGCCAGGGAAGATCAGTCCTTGGAGATGGACATCATGCTCGGAAGTGTGGACAAACAGCACAGGAAAGGAAGAGCCATATGAGATGGATTGATGCAGTAACTGGAACAATGAGGGTTGGCGTATCAGAGTTAGTGAGACTGGCTCAGGGCAGGGAAGAGTTCAGAGCTGTTGTACAAAGGGTCACTATACATCACAGGCAACTCAATGGCACATAACAACAATAACACACTATGACAGGTTTTGAAGCAGGAGTGATATCTGCTTCCTAAATAATAGGCCTCTGGAAACTATGAACTTTGATAAATGTCAATAGTTGTAAAGGGGCTTCAGGCCTTTTGTTCATAGTGTAACTATTAGTCATGCTTGACTCAAAGGCAATCAACAACAACAATATATTTTCCTTTTTTATTATTATTCATCTTAATGAAAATTTACAGAGATTTTGGATTTCCATTCATTTTTCCACTTTTCTCCCTGCCCAGCCCTCCTCTCCAGTTTGTTCTTCTCTATGCAAAGTAAAAATTCTTTCATAACAACAACATATTGCAACAGATATAGCCCTGAATGTGCTCACCAGATTGTGCCAAGAAATCTGGAGGAAAACTACCAGGCCAATTGATTGGAAAAGATTTATATTTATTCCCATTTAAAAAAAAAAAAAGGTGATCCAACAGAATGTAGAAATTTCAGATATTGCTACTATCATATGCAAAAAAAACCCCAAAAAAACCAAAAAACAAACAACCCTTTGCTGAAGATTATCCAAAAATGACTGGAGTGGTCAAGAACTTCCAGACATAGAAACAGTTTAGAAGAGGCTGTGGCACTAGAGATACCATCGCTGATGTCAGATGGATCTTGGTTGAAAGCAGAGAGTACCAGAAGGATGTCTATTTGTGTTTCATTGACTATGCAAAGGCATTTGACTGTGTGGATCATAAATTGTGGCTAACATTTAGAAGAATGGGAATCCCAGAGCATTTGATTGTGCTCATGCAAAATCTATACCTAGACCAGAAATCTACTGTCCAAACAGAGTAAAGGAACACTGCATGTCTCAAAATCAAATAAGGAGTATGTCAGGGATGTATTCTTTCTTCATACCTTTTCAATATATATGCAGAACAAATAGTTTAGGAAGCTGGACTTTATTAAGAAGAATGTGACATCAGGATTAGAAAAAGAATCACCAACAAACTGCATTATGCAGACAAAACAACCTTGCTCACCAAAACTGAGAAGGACTTGAAGCGTTTGCTGTAGAAGTTTACAGGCTGCAGTTTTCAATGTGAACTGAAGCTCAACATCTAGAAAACAAAGTTTCTCACCATCAGACCAATTGGCAACATCATGATCGATGGAGAAAAGATCTATAATTGACACTTTTGACACAATCAATCATGGAATCAAAGCCTAGTTGTTTTAAGAACATATACTCTAAGGTTCTCTCTAAAGTGCTCAAGAGCAACAATGTCAGTTTAGAAACTAAGTTATGCCTGATCCAAACCTTGATCTTCTCAATTGCTTGATATTAATTTGAGAGTTGGACAATGACTAGGGATGACAGATTTGATGCCTTTGAGTTGTGGGGCTGGAGAGAACAAACAGGTCTCTCTAGGAGAGGGTGAAACCAGATCTCCCCTTGGAAGCAAGGATTTTGAAACTGTCTCACATACTTTGGGCATGTTGGCAAAAGGGACCAGTCTTTGGAGAAGGGCATTATGCATGGAAGGGTAGAGGGTCAGTGCAGGAGACAGTGACCTTGGATGAGATAGGTTGACACAGTGACTGTGGCAATGGGTGCAGGTGTGTCAGAGACAGTAAAGTGGGCTCAGAATAGTGTGAAATTTAGAGTTATTATTATTCATAGGGTTGCTATGAGTCATAGCCAGTTCAATGGCACATAACAGCAATGATGATAGATGATAGATAGATAGATAGATAGATAGATAGATAGATAGATAGATAGATGATAGATAGATAGAGATATGAAAATAACAAGTAATTAAAAGTTTAGCAGTTCAAACTAATCACCAGCATAATTGGAGAAAGATATGGCAGTCTGCTTCCATAAAGATTGTTGTTGTTTTATGTGTCTTCAAGTGAGAACTGACTCATAGATGACACTGCAGTGGGTTTTCTGAGTCTATAAAATTCCAAGGGAGGTGATTTCCATCTCTTTCTTGTAATTAGTGTATTTGAACAACTTGTCTTTGGGTTGGCAATGCAATCCTTTACCACTTAGCCCTGACACACTCCCTTCTTGATTTTAAACCATGGCTAGGTATAGGTTTTGCATGAGCACAATCTTCTCAATATTAACTATAACTTGTTATGATCCACACAGTCAAAAGAGCCACAGCCTCTACTACAACCTGCTTGAACTTCTGTCAGTTCCCTATCTATGTACTGTTCTAAACACCTTTGAATGATGTTCAGCAGCATTTTGCTAAAGATCATCATGATAGAAGTAAAAAAGTTTGACGCTGTCAACAATTTCATCTTACTTGGATCCACAATCAACACTCTATGCAGCAGTCAGAAAATCAGGAGATATATTACAGTCAAGGACCTGTCCAAATTATTGAGGAGTAATGATGTCAATTTGAGGAGTAAGGTGCATCTGATACATTCCATGGTCTTTATGATCATTTTCAATGCATCTGAGAGCTGGACAATGAATAAGGATGACTGAAGAAGAAATGATGCTTTGATGAATGAGCTGTGATGTTGGAGACAAGTACTGAACATCCCATGGACTGCCAAAAGAACAAACAAATATGTCTTGTAGAAAGCGTAGCCAGTGTTACTTGGAGGCAAAGATAGCAAAGCTTCACCTCACATACTTCTGTTATCATGCTTAAAGGCAGAGAGTTGGTCAAGGAAAGGAAGACCCTCAACCAGGTGAATTGACACAGTGACTGATACAATGGGATCTAGTGTATCAGGAAATGTGAGGATGGCACAGGACAGGACAAGGTTCAATATGTTGTTCACAGGATCACTGTAAGTCATACTCAACTCAATGGCACTTAACAACCACCACCACCACCACCACTAGTCATCAGAGCTCCTTTTCATAAGTATCATTGTCATGTACCATTGAGTCAGAACCAACCCATAGCTGATTCTACAGCAAGGGAATCAGAGGCAGTAGACCACACAGGAAGAGATTGTCCTCTTTCTCCAACAGAGGAGCTGGTAAATTTGAACCTAATGCCTTCCACTCAAAGCAAAGCAGGGTGAAGAAAATCAAAGACATCTGGAAACAATTAGTTCAAAAGACTAATGGATCATATGAGCCTCAGCCTACATGCCCTGGAACCAGAAGGACTGCATGGTGCCTGGTTACCACTACAATCTCCATGAAAAAAATCCAATGGATACTCCTGGATAGAGAAGGAGAAAATTGTGGAATAAAACTCAGAATCACATAAAAGACCAGACTTAACTTATTTGACACACACTGGTGAATCACCAAAGACTGGTCCTTGGTTCCCTTTCAAGGTCAGAACTGAACTCATCCTTGAACCCATTTCTGGCTCAACTTTCAGCCAAACAATAGACAGGCCTATGAGGTGAATAGTGACACCAGGGAGTCATGCACTCCATAGATAATCATCCATATGCGATTAAATGGCAGCATTCGTCCAAGGATAAAACAAGAATGGGTAGGACAGAAGGATAAATGGAAACGAGAAACACAAAGAGAAAGTGGATTGGATTTTATTTGCTTCCTAACTGTGTTTCACTGACTACACAAAGGCATTTGGCTGTATGGATCATAACAAATTGTGGCTAACCTTGAGGAGAATGGGAATCTCAGGCCTCATGATTGTGCTTATGCAAAACCTATGCTTAGACCAGGAAACAGTACTCAGAACAAGGAAACAAGTACTTAGAGCAAGGAAACACCACATGGTTCAAAATCAGGAAAAGAGTACATCAGGGTTGCATACTTTTTCAATTTATATGCAGAACAGACCATTCGGGAAGCTGGGCTTTATGAGGAAGAATATGACATCAGGATTGGAAGAAGACTCATCAATCACCAATCACCTACGTTATACAGATAGCACCACCTTACTTGCTGAAACTGAAGAGGACCTGAAGCGATTGATGCAGAAAGTCAAGGACTATAGTCTTCAATACAGATTGAAGATCAACATCAAGTAGACAAAGATTCTCACCACTGGGCCAACTGGCAGCACCATGATAGATGGAGAAAAGATGGGGGTTGTTAACAATTACAGCTGGCTCAACTCTACAATCAACACTCTTGGGACCAGCAGTCAGGAAATCAAGAGACAAGTTGCATTGGGAAAATCTGCTATCAAGGACCTCTCCAGAGCACTAAAAAGCAACAATGTCAGTCTAGAGACTTAGGTGTACCTGATCCAGGCCGTGGTCTTCACAATTACTTGTTATGCATCAGAGAGCTGGACAATGACTAAGGATGGCAGAAGAAGAATCGATGTCTTTGAGTTGTGGTGCTGGTGAAGAGTCATGTACATACCATGGACTGTCAAGAAAACAAATCAACCTGACTTGGAGAGGGTGAAATCATGTTTTTCCCTGGAGACTAGGTGTTGAAGCTCTGTCTCACATACTTTGGCCATGTGTCCAGGAAGCTCCTGTCCTTGCAGAAGCACATCATGCTTAGAAGGGTAAAGGAGAAGAAGACCCTGGATGAGATGGATCGATACAGTAACTGGGGCAATAGGGGTTGATGTGTCAGAATCAATGAGACTGGCTCAGGGCAGGGCAGGGTCTAGAGCCGCCGTTCATAGGTCACTATGGGTTGCAGGTGATTCGGTGGCACATAACAACAACCACCACAGTGAATCCCTCCTGTGAGCAGAGGAGGCCTGAATGTTATACTTAGAAACGTATTTCAGGGAAGCTTTCGTACAAAAAAGCATATTAGGAAGAAAGGCCTGGCAATTTATTTCCAAATACCAGTCAGTTGTGATCTATGGATCACAATGGTTCTGTCCATAATCAACCAAGGGAATGGCTCTGAACGGGGCAGCTCTGTGTTCTATTATGCCTGCGGTTGCCACGAGAGAGCTCACCAAGCAGGACTAGAAAGATTAAACAGTGAGCCAGACCTTCTCCACACGCCTCAATCACATCCCTATCTTTGTACACTTTTACAAGCAAAGCATGATGTCCAGAGGACACTTGAAAATCACTTGGATTTCCAAGAAGCATATACTAAGATTACCAAAATACAGGAAAAAAAAGACAACTTCCAGCACCACTGAAGCAGCTAAGAACGAAGGATCACAGGCCCTGTTAGGGCAACCACAATGATCTGCCTTTTCAGCACTCTGGACAGCGTCACTACTCTCTGCTGTTTTCTCCTTATGCCTCCCAATAACGTGGTGACTTAATTTTTAGATTAAATCCTTCTCTGCTTGAAAACCTAGAGCAGTTTGTCTTCTGATAATTCTGATATACAGGAATAGGTATCTTCCATTTGTTTAATAGTTTGAGGCAGTTAAAAAATATTTTGCCTTATCTAAATTCTATAACAATTCTATCAGGTAGACAAGACAAGGAACATAGTACCACCTTTCATATGGGAATAGAAAAATCATATAGACTAGCAGAAGCTTTGCTACTGGTCCTCTTTTCTTCTAAGTAGCTGAATAAGTCTAATCAAACTATCTAATTGTGGTATGTTTCAGTATCCTCATATGTAAAAATGAAGAGACTGGATTAAAATTGTTATTAGCTTTCAGACATCTTTTATTGCAATTCATGATAAAAAATAACTTTTCTTCACCACTGGATACTCATGTTTGTACTCATTTCCACAGCCACACAGTGCATTGCACATCATGAAACTATATTTTGTATATAAATTGATCAGGTTTTTTCTGTTTTTTTGAAAGTTATTTTCAAGAATACTCTTGGCACACAATGGAATATTGCTCAGTATTGAAAAATAATGAACTTGTAAAACATTACACAACATGGGGGACCCTCAAAAACATTATGCTGAGTAAAATATCAATCACAAGAGGACAAATACTGCATAATACCACTGCTATAAAATAGGACAGACATGGGGGGATTGTAGAAAGACTAGGAAAAGAATGGATAGATAATTAATACTTTATTAAATCAGATGTGGGTGAAAACTATCCAAACTTGATATTATAATTAGACACTATGTGTATGATAATAACCTGGAACAAAGGGTGCATTGTGGGAAGGGCCACAAGAGGGGGAATTGAAGGGGGATGAAAATGTGCAACAATTAAAAAAAATTTAAAGAAAACAATACACTTGGCAATTCACTGTCTTGAACTTCACAATCCAAGTATTTGGTCAAGTAACGTCACCTTCCTGAGACCAAGTTTTCTCATCAGTAAAATAAGAATAATGTCAAACTTAGTTGGTTGATGATAGAATTAACCCATTGTCACCAAGTCAATTCCAAATCATAGAAACCCTATAGGTAAGGATAAAACTGCCTCATAGGATTTCCAAGTTGTAAATCTTTACAAAAGGAAACTATCAACTCTTGTTTCATGGAGCAGCTGGTGTATCTGAACCACTGACCTTAAATTAGCAACATAGAGATTTTAATACCTACATTACCAGGGTTTCATGTACAGAATTAAGTGAGGATTAATTCTATCTCAACGTTCAACCTGGAGTATGTGTTAACTTGTATTCCTGAGACCCACTGGCAGAACTGTATTCCACATAGACTACGATTATACCACAAGTGAGAAACAGGGTGTAAAAACAGTCTGGGAGAAGAAAACCAGAATTGTATACAAGTGGTTAAAAATCTCTCCTTTGGTTACCAGGAATTCATAGAAACACTCCTGTGGCATTATACATGCTTGTGGGGTCTGAGGATGAATGGAAAACAGCTCATTTCAGAAAAGGTGTAATACTACTAAGCAGTGTGTCAGTATAAATGTAAGTGAAAGAGAGGAGCCTTATTTTAAATGCCTATGAACAGTCCCACTGGGGTACTTTGTAGTCAAAATGTCTTTCCTTTATAAGTTAAGAGCTGCCAAATATCTACCTTTCATTCCAAAGCAATGTTATTTCAGTAGTTTTGCTCTCCATGAGGTTGTGGGAAAATTGAATTTTTTTTTTCATCAGCCATCTCCCCCACTGGCTTAAATTATAACTCTACAGAGGTTTTTTTTTCTAATTCCTGATTAGTTTTCCATCCAGCACTTAATGGAAAGTGTCCCTGCTTCCTTTGCTCTGAATGTATCTGTTGGAGTTCTTAGTTGAGTAACATAGAAGCCATCCTAGCAGCTTACACCAAAAAGGAAGGTATTAAAGAGTACTAGATTGTTTACAGAAATTCCTAGAGGGCTAGAGTCAGGCCAAGACTCCAGGCAATGTACAAGCCACATTGCAGGGCAGGTTCTAACACAGCCCTGGAGCACAGACACTGCACCTACCATCACTGAACCCAGGTTCTCAGTGCCAAACTTCCCCCTCCTCAGCTCCAGAAACCAGCCAGTTCACTGACCCTGACACTTGCAAACTGGATTCTGGAAGCCAGTCATTTCTTCATGGACTCAAGTTAATCCAGGCTAAAGGTGGCCCTGTAGGACAACATAGAACTGCCTCATAGGGTTTCCAAGACTGTAATTTTTATAAATGAGGACCCATCTACCTTTCTCCTATAGTGGCTGGTGGGCTTGAACCTCTAACCTTTCTGTTAGCAGCCTAGCTTGCAAACACTGTACTATCATGGCTTCTTTAGGTTTTAGTAATGTTTGGTGCTGTTGAGTTCACTACAACTCACTATGAACAACAAATCTGCACCTTGTCCTACCCTGAGCCATTCTCATTATCTCTGACACGCTTCAACAATTGCTATCTAGAATCACTGTGTCAACCCATCTTGTTAAGAGTCTTCCTCTCTTTTGCTAACCCTCCACTTTCCAAGCTTGATGCCCCTCTTCAAGGAATATCCCCTTCTAGCAACAGGCCCAAAACATCTGAGACAAAGCTCCTTGCCTCCAAGGAGCATGCTGGATTCACTTTCTTTAAGACAGACTCGTTTGTTCTCTTGACAGTTCACAGGATATTCAGTACTCTTCTCCAACTCAACAACTCAAAGACGTTGCTTCTTCTTCTGTTATCCTTAGTCATTGTCCAACTTTCAGGTGAATAGCAAGCAATTGTGAAGACCCTGATTTGGATCAGGTGCACCATCAAAGCTCTTTAATACTCTGGAAAGGTCCCTGAAAACAGATTTCCCCAGTGCGACCTGGCAGTATGCTCTTGTAAAGGATTTTCTAGAAGAAAATCTGCTCTATAACATGATGTTACTATGAGATAGACTTACTGGCACTTAACGACATGTGTCAACAACGTGTTTGGTGCTTTGTGAAGGTTTATATACACAAACACAGTCATTTTAAACACAGAACCTGCCTTCAAAGAGCATGTAACTAAGTTGGAAAAAGGCAACCAGATGCTAAGTGGGAATTGTAGAGTAGATCTTTTGGTATTGAGGAAGGTAGTATCTGAAGGTCTTTGGATGCCTTAAATTTGCAAATATGGAGAACTCAGTCACTGCAAGCCTTGAGATACCTGTACACAGCCTCATGGACAGCCATTGTTTTATGCACTTTCACTTATGCTTTTTCTTTTAGACCAGAGATCCACAAAGGCAAGCAGAGAGAAGAACGTCAGATACACCCAACAGTAGACTCACTCAGGACCCAGGAATTGTCCCTTAAGGTGACTGAGAGGAGGTCAGGAAAGAAAGGCTCAGCAGAGGAAGGAAAAACAAAAAGCAAACCCTCAAACTCCATTCCACAGTTTATGAGACCCTGTTTGATTTTGCCATTATTAACTTTCTACCCTCATTTGTGGTAACTCGTGGTTGCTGTGATGCTAAACACTGTGACACTAATGTGTCAAAAGCGATAATGGTTACCCATGATGGACTGTGTTTGGTGGAGCTCCCTGATTAAAACACGCTTGGAAGCAGGAGTAGCATCCACTTCCAAAATAGCTTGCCTCTGGAAACTCTATGAACTTGAAGAAACGATGAAAGTTATACAAGTGTTCAGGTCTTTTGTTCATAGGGTCACTGAGAGTCACCTACCACTAGACGGCAATTAACAATAACATAGCAAGAGCTCAGTTGGACTACTGGATAGAAAGTAATGCTACCAAGCCAAAGGTGGTTGATTTTAATATGCAACCCTTAAGCCTTGTTTTAATTGTTTTTGGTCAAACATTCTTCTAAATGGCATAGCACTGGTCTGTCAATTTGCTGTACAGAGGTAACTCATGGTTGTTGTGATGCTGAACACTGTGACACTGATGTGTCAAATGTGATAATGGTTACCCATGGTGGACAGTGTTTGGTGGAGCTCCCCAATTAAAACAAGCTTGGAAGCAGGAATAGCATCCATTTCCAAAATAGCTTGCCTCTGGAAACCCTATAAACTTGGAGAAACGATGAAAGTTATACAAGTGTTCAGATCTTTCATTAATCGGGTTGCTAATGAGTCACCTACGACTGAATGGAAATTAACAACAACAACAACAACCTCATCTGCATGGTATCCTGTTGATGCAAACAGTTACAATCTTGGCTGAAAAGATGACGGGTTGAACCTGCCCAGAAGTATCTTGGAAGAAAGGCCTAGTGATCTGTTTTTGAAAGATAACAGTCTCAAATACATTATGGACCAGTTCTACTCTGTACACATGAGGTTACCATACATAAATTGGACATAACAAGCACATCTAGACTGATCTCCCTATTACCTGCTATACTCTGAGTTACGCTAGCCTTCTGTTTCTCTAGAATACTTACCTTCCTGACTCTGGACTTTAGCACTTGCTGTTTCTCCTATTAGGAATGCACTGCTGATCCCTTATCAGATAAAACAGCCCCTTCTCTGAGAGAACCTTCCTTGACTACATATGGCCATCTTGTCCCCTGTTCATATCACTTTGTCATGTATCTTTAACAGCAATTTTTTCGGCAGTGATTTTTTAATTGATATTTTATTGTAAGTTTATAAAGATCTTGGATTTCCCTTAATTCATTATTGCACATTTTCTTCCCTGCCCCATCCCAGCTCATTTTTTTTTTCTTCAGAAAAAAGGTTCTTTCATTGTTATACAGTCCCCTCCCCAGACCACTTTAATATGCAGATCTTATTCTGGACTCTTGTCATACCAAGAATACCTAATCATATATTTCTTTTATACAATTGTCTCCCTTGTCTGTTTCAATGCCACGTACATTATTTATCCCGTCTTTTCTTCTTTTCCCCACAACCTCCCTGTCAGTCCTGTTTTATAACAGTGGCATTATACAGTATTTGTCTTTTTGTGATTGACATATTCCACTCAACATACTGTCCTTCAGGGTCACCCATTTTGTATATTCCATGAGTTCTTTGTTTTTCAGTGATGCATGATATTCCATTGTGTGAATATACCACGGCTTCTCTATCCATTCATTTGTTGATGGGCACTTGGATTGTTTCCAACTCTTTGCTATTGTGAACAAAGCCACAATAAACATGGGTGGGCATATATCTGCTTGGGTGGCAGTTCTGGTTAGGGTATACTCCCAGTAGTGGAATTTCTGGGTCAAATGGTATTTCTATTTCCGACTTTTTGAGAAAGCACCATACAGCCTTCCATAGTGGTTGCACCATTTTACACTCCCACCAACAGTGAATAAGGGTTCCAGTTTCTCCACAACCTCATCAGCATTTGTTGTTTGCTGTTCTCTTAAATTTTGTTATTCTTACTGGGGTGAGATGATATCTCATAGTTGTTTTGATTTGCATCTCTCTTAGAGCTAGGGATTTTGAACATTTCTTCAAGTGTTTGTTCACCATCTAAAAGTCTTCTTTGGTGAAGTGTCTATTCATATCCTGTGTCCGTTTTTTAATTGGGTTGTTTACCTTTTTGGGGGTTGCAGTGCTTTCTTGACTACTTTCCCATTAGCTGTTTGTCTTCATCCTCTGGAATAAAAGTTCCATGAGGAGAAAACTTGTCTGACCTGCGACTGAACCCAGGGCAATAGGTAACCATGATGCATTTGCTGCTCAGCAGTTATGAACCAACAAAATGAGTTAAAACCTTAAAAGAGTAAAACATAATAAAACGTTCATTCATAAAAATAATCACCATAAAGTCAACTCTGACTCATGGTGATTTCATATACATCTAAGTAGCAGTGTGGTCCATAAGGTTTTCTGATGGGGCATAGTTGATTTTTCAGAAGTCTTTCATCTAAAGTGTTTCTAGGTGGACTTGAACCGTCAACCTTTCAGTTAGTAGTTGAGCAAGTGAACTATTTGCACCACCTGAGGAGTCCTACTGAATAAACAGAGGTTTTGAAAGAAGGAAAATGGGAATAGATATCCTAGCACAAAAGAGCACTTTCAATTGGCACTGAGGAACAAAACAGCTGGGCGTTTGAGGGTAGTGGCTGGAATCAAGGCTGGACGTATTGGAGGCAGACAGAGTCAGATAAACCTTTGTGTCTTGCCAAGAAATGAGGACTTCTCCTGCAGGGAGTGGGAGCTATTGAAAGGTTTTTATAGAAAGGTAAAGGAAATACACTGAGATGGAAATCAGCATGGTGTATGTAGACTAGACTTCAGACACACAGAGAAAAGCGTGAGATTATAAAGGCTGGCTGATGGGGAGGAAAGGACTTCTTAATGCCAGGCTGAGAACCTTGTGTTTGAACAATAGTAAATAAAAAAAAAATTCTTAAAAAACAACGGAAAAACAAAAACAAAGCACAAAACCGGCCAGTAAGTGGGCTTGGCAAAGCTGTGCAAGATGAATTTGAGTATGATAAACTAGAATCAGAGGGGTTGGCTAGGTATTTTATATGTCCCAATCTAAGGTGGCTTCTACATGGGAGACAGATGTGGCATTCTGCTTCCTTAAAGAAACCCTATGGGGAAGTTCTGGGGAACTTTGGTGGCCTAGTGGTAAGAAGATGTGTTGCAATCCTGAAGGCATGAAGTTCAAATCCACTGACTGTTCTGAGGGAGAAGGATGGGTAATCTCCTCCTGTGTGATTAACCTCCTCCGAAAACCCACTGAAGGGTCAGCTATGCGCTGTTCTGATTTGAAGGCACACAATAATAACAACATGAAGAAGTTCTATGCTGTCTAATAGAGTCCACGTGAATGGAACATACTAGATAGTCCACAATACAGTGTCTAAACAAACTTTGTCTAAATAACAATGAGGAAATAAGGGCCCAAGAAATATTGCAAAGAAACAGCAGGATTTGGTGGCAGAGTAATCTTTTAGTGGTCAGAGAAAAATTACTAGACATTTCAAAAAGTTAATCATATTAATCAATGTTATAGAAAAAGAAAAAAATGAAGCGTCCAAGACTATTCCCAAGTCTAAGGCTTCTGAAACTAGGTAAAGTGGCTGAGTGGCTGAGTGTCTATGAAACAGGAGCTCTTTTGTAGGGAGGAGTCCTGGTGTGGCACAAATGGTTAAGGGCTTGATAGCTAACCAAAAGTTTAGTGGTTTGAGCCCAAAATATCAGGCATTGATACCCTGTGTCGCACAGTTCTAGTGTAACATATCTGGAGCTGCTATGACAAGAAGTCAGTTCGGCAACAAGAATTGTGTCAAACAGTGTGGATACAGCAGAGAACATGACAAGGCAGGTGTTAATACCAAACCAATTGCTATAGAGTTGGTCACCCCTTGTGTGTTAGCTTCAAACATGACAATGATTATTGAGATGACACAGGGCCAGGCAGTGTTTCATTCTGTTGTATATAGGATAGCTATGAGTTAGAACTGAATAAGGATGACAGAAGAAGAATTGATGCCTTTGAGCTGTGGTGATGGAGAAGAGCCTCGAACCTCCCATGGATGGTCAAAAGAACAAACACATGTTTTGGAGTGGGCTTCACCTCACATACTTTGGGCATATTGCTAGGATGAGCTATTCCTTGGAAACAAACATGATTCTCAGAAAGGTTGATGAAGGAGAGGAAAATCCCTGACCAGATAAATTGACATATTGAGTGTTGCAATGGGCTCTAAAGTGTCAATAAGTGTGAGGATGGGACAGAAAGGACAAGGTTCAGATATGTTGTTCATAGGATCGCTGTGGGTCGTACTCAAGTCGATGGCACCTAACAACGGCATTAGTCAGAACTGATTCAATGGCATCTAACAACAGAAATAAATAAATGAGCTTTCTTCTAAGCATATAATGGTTGTAAATACACCTTAAATAGCTTTTTAAACAGAAATCTCTATATTAATAATTGTGAAAGAAGTAGATATACTATGAAGGAGTGGGGATGGCCGAGTCTGACTTCTACCTACTTCATAAAGGAGAACTGTCCCTATAAATAATGTCCATAGCACCACAAAACTAGTCAGAAATGTCATTCCGCAACATGATCTGGCACCTATTTTTTTACCAACCCCTGTGTCTGATGTTCATTGTAAGACTCACACACTTTACTCAGAGTTGTGGGGTTTATTAGGAAAATAGATTTGAGAGGCAGTGAGGCAAAGAATATCACCAGTACAAGTCCGGGTTTAGTTCAATAATCCCAAGTCAGATCAACAGCAAGACACAATTCCTCAATTAGTGAAAGCCTAGGTTCAGTTGAGCAGCAAAAATGCAAGAAGCCTTTGGTTTTCTCAATCATCCAGTGAACTTTATCTCAGAGCAGTTACAAGTCAGCTTTTCATTCAATAATCCAACAAGCAAAATCTTTTAACTGTGGCTCCATCTCCAAGGTGTTTCTGATTTCATCTTGCCACAGTCTCTTCAGAGCAGTGCCACTGTCTTTTTGTAATGACTGTGGTCTCTCCACCACCATCTCTCACAATGTCTTCAGTCGTCCCCTCGCACCACAATGTGGAAAGCACTCTCTCTTGTATTGGTCCCACAGCTGTTGATGATTTGTAAGACCATATGTCTGCCACAGTTAAGGTAGCTGGAGATCATGCCACCCTCCCCCAATAGGAGTTAATACAATGGCTAGAAAAGCCCATTTTCAAGTGTTCTGATACTCCAGACCACACCCTGGCTTTTCAAGCCATTATCTCTCATTATCTTAAGGATCAGCCTTCCCTCTACCATCATCTATATATGTGGAGTAGATAAGCCAGTTGTATCACTCCTTAAGTCTTAATCTCCCCAGTTTAGATAGTCAGTTTATGATTTGCCCAGTCCTATCAAACCAATGCTTTATAGAGACAAGCATGTCTTTTTCTTTGAAGAATCTTCTATCACAGTTGAAACTTTAGGCATCCACGTATATAATCAAAGGTCCAGTCCAGAACAAACCATCAGGTAGCAGAATCAACACTAGCTCAAAGAAACATCTTCTCCTCACCTGGCTGGGTTCTGGTCAACACATCCCAGCCATCTGTGGCTAGGTCCAAATGGGCATCAGACACAAACTCAGGAGTCCACACTTTTCCTATATTTCACATCAACTGGTCCCTTCACTCAACCATAGCTCTACATTGAATAAGTTGTAAAATGTCAACCCTTCTCTATCCTGCTCCAATGCTGCCAGTATTCCTCTATTAAACCAAGGCAACAACAGGTCACTGTATAGAATAGACACTGAATTAGCTGAGATTCAACTCAAGAGATATAGGAGTCTCCAAAGAACAATGCTAGATTTAAGTAGTTTTGAGAGTTCTAAGAGGCAAATGACTACGGAACTTGAAAATAAGCTTGTTAGTTTGATTTGTTTTAAGGTACATAATTGGTATAGCCTGTGGGGTGACCTAGTGGATAGGCAGTTATGATGACAACCTAGAGGCAGGAGGTTCAAATCTACAGCTGCTTTGCAGGAGAGAGATGGACAATCTCTTTTGCACATTATAGCCTCTGAAAACCTGATGAATGGTCAGTGACGAATCAGTTTCAGTTCTATGACAATGGATCTGAATTTGAGTGATGGAATATATCTTCCAGGATTTAATAAATTTTAGGAGGTCTGAATTAAATTACAAGACAATTTGCAAAATCCAGTTAGTGAGTAGCAATTTTTTAAAATGAGTCATCTTCCCAGGAAATGTTCTCCTGAAAACAATTTCCTGAATTATCCCTGAAGGGTGTTTTGACTTGTCAGGAAGTAAAACTTCTGAAAAAAACCCACCACATGCTATCAAACCTTGATTTGTGATGACTGTCACTAGCAATGGAAGAAGAAACTTCTTCTCCCAAGCGTCATTAACAAAGCAGGTAGAGGGAGGTGAAGGAAGAGCGTGTTAGGTGCGTCACGTTGACTATGATGCATAACGACCCTGGGAACAACACTTCTGAACCTTGCCCTATCTTGTCCCACCCTCACCTGGTTAAAGAAGGATCATAATCCTTTCAAACCTCATTTCCACACAACTTGAATTATATACGAGCTTACGTTTCAGATATGCCTTTTTAAAGGTTTTACAAAATTATGATATTTTAGAGATAGAAGGAATTTTGAGTATTCTAATTCTATGAGGAGGAATTGAAAGGAAATTCATCAATAAATTGTGTTATGCAGATGACACAACCTTGCTTGCTGAAAGTGATGAAGACTTGAAGCACTTGTTGCAAAAGATCAAGGAATGCAGCCTTCGGTATGGATTGAATTTCAATGTAAAAAAAAACAAAACTTTTTACCACTAGACTAATAGGCAGTGTCATTATGGATGGAGAGGAGATTGAAGCTGTCAACAACTTCATCTTGCTTGGATCCACAATTAACACCCTTCGTACAAGCAGTCAGGAAATAAGGAGATATATTGCACTGGGAAAATCTGCAGTTAGGGACCTCTCCAAATTATTGAAGAGTAATGATGTCAGTTTGAGGACTAAGGTGTGTCTGATTCAGGCCATAGTCTTTCTGATTACTTGCTATGCATCTGAGAGCTGGAAAATGAATAAGGATGACAGGAAAATAATTGACACCTTTGAGTCGTGGTGTTGGAGAAGAGCACTGAACATCCCATGGACAGACACGAGAACAAACAGATATGTGTTGGAGAGGATGCAGCTGGAGTGCTCTTTGGAGGTAACAATGATGAGGCTTTGCTCTCATACTTTGAGCATGCTGCTAGGAGGAGCTATTCCTTGGAGAATGACGTGATGCTGCAAAGAGTGCAGGGTTGCCAAAGGAGAGAAAGACTCTCAAGCAGATGGCTTGACATGATGACTGCAGCGATGAACTCCTGTGTGTCAGGAAGTGTGAGGATGGCACAGGATACAACAGAGTTCAGATCTTTTGTTCATAGGGTCACTATGAGTCATACTTAACTTGTCAGCACCTAACAACAACAACTTCCAATTTACTCCCTGACTTTTTTCTCCTGCAATCAAGGAAGATGATGGAGAGAAACGCTGAGTTACTGACCCAAGATAGCATAGGGAAGAACAAGGCCTAGAGTTCAATATCCTGCCCAAAGCTCCAGGCTCATTCCCATGGATAAAACCAAAAACCCATGGCTGTAAACTCAGTCCCATGTCATAGAGATCTTCCATAGAAATTCCTAAACTATAAAATGTATGGAAGGAGAGTGCCTCTCTTTTTTCCATGAAGTGTCACATAGATTTGAACCGTCAACCTTCAGGTTAGTAGTCGGATATATTATACACTATGCCACCAGGAATCTCCATGTCCCACTACATGATGAAGCTCAAAATAAAACTCACACTCACTGCTATTAAGTTGATTCTAACCCATAGTGATCCCTTCACACTAAGACTGAATGCGTTCAGCACTCCAGTTGCATCCTCTCTAAGACATATCTGTTTGTCCTCTTGGCTATCCAGGGGATGATCAGTGCTCTTCACCAACACACGGCTCAAAGGCGTCAATTTGTTTCCTGTCATCCTTATTCATTGTACAGCTCTCATAAGCATAGCAAGTAAACGGAAAGGGTACAGTCTTATGGGTACATGGGTTGCTCCCTTCCTTTTCTCTTACTTTCTTCACTCAATTCCTATGTCTCCACATTCAGGATTTTCCCCTTGCCTCTTTGACCATGTGAGTTCTCCTCTTCTTACAGAACTGTTAACTATACAATCACAGAACTAGTCCTTGACCATCTATTCTCTGTTATTACTCATTTGGTGAGCTTATGAGACACCTTGCTGTACCTAAGACAGCCATTTCTGAAGCCCAGGCTCCTTTCCTGAACTCTAGACTGATACAATCAACTGTCTTACAGATTTTTCCACTTTGATGTCTAACAGACGTCCCAATTCATCTTTTCAAATGGTAATTACAATTCCCCTCCACATCTGCCTCACTCATAGCCTAACCTGGCTCAGGAATTGGCTATTTCACCCTTCCATCATCTCAGGCTTGTTGTACTCATCCCCAACTCCCTTCTTTCATGAAAAGCCTATATCCTACCTGCAAGAGTTTCTATTCTGCTGGAAAATCAGAGTCAGCTTATGACTCTTCAGGTTCATCTCATGTCTGGGATCGTCTTCAAATGTGTCCCTTTCTGTCCAGCCTTATTCCTTACAATCTGTTCTCACCACAACAGGCAAAGCAGAGCACAGCATCAAAGCAGAGAGACTTTCAAAAACTGAGTCAGTTTATGATCTTAAACAAGACCTGTCAGTTTCCGAAGTACCTCTTTTCCATTACCTACAAAACCCTACACACACACACACACACACACACACACACACACACACACATACACCCCTCAGCCTTAACCCCAGCCACACTGGTCTGCTTGCTACTCCTTGGTTCATCAAACATCCTCCCTTCATGAGCCCTTTTCTTGAGCTTTTCTCTCTACCTAGAACACCCTTCCCCAAGATTCCCACTTAACTTATTACCTTTCAAGTCTTTGCTCAGATGCCGCCTTCTAAATGGTTCCTACTCTAGCCACCCTATTTAACATTGCACCTCACTGCTCCTCCTTTAGTCCTGACCCCCTTTCTGATGTCCTATTTTTCCTCTTATTACGTTCTATGTAGTCTACTTATTACTACATTCATTAATTGTTATCTGTCTGCGCTCACTAGAAAAAAAATGCCACAGTGAAATTCTATCATTTATATACTCTACATACCTAGATGTCCACACTGAAAACAATATTTAGAATTTAGCAGACATTCAACATTTGTTGAATGAATTAATGAGAAAACAAGAACTATCCCAGGGGAAAAGTATGGCTGGGCAAAATACTAGGGCAGTTTTCCTGGATTTCCAAAAATCTAAGCATCTGGGCTACATAAAGCATGTGTGCAGACAAAATATTTGAGAGGAATGTAAAAGCAGAAGGATTCCTCCCTGCCTACACACTGAAACAAATTCCAGAAGATTTTTAAAAGATGAAACTAGAGTGCTTGTTGAGTTCTGTAGAGTAAGATTTATGCCTTGTATCACTGACTGTGCTCCAGGAAAGCACCCCAGGGGCGTTTCTGGGGTGATCCTTACTCAGACAGGACTATACACAGCATCTCAGAGAGGCCATGCTCCTAGAGAAACAAAAGCAGCCAAGAAAGAAGCAGAACTGAAAGCAGCCACATGGATGTCTCAAAGGCAACCTCAGATGTTCCCTTCAGACATCTTGATACTAAGTGACACCCCTGAGACCTTCACACTATCCTGAGAAACCTCAACACTCCCCACAATCTGAGCTTAAACTTCTCCCCCACAATCCCATTGGATTAAAGGTCATTTCCATAATTAAACTGAGAGAAAAAAGATAATTCCATGTCTTAGGTGTCAGATTTCAGATCCTCCTCATTTTGTTTTTAAATACTATCACTCGACGGCACATAACAACAACAACAACATCACTGATGTCTTAAGGGATACATTTTAAAGACACTTTGGTTGTGTGCCAGGCAGAGTCCAACTTTACCCCAAGAGTGTGGCACAGGCACTTGGTATCCTCAGCTGACCTTAAATGTGCTCTGGTAGGAAAATTAGAGACTGGTTTGATCGCTGTTCACAGCTGAGTAATTACCATGGCAACCAAAAGCCCTGCACCTGAGCTTGTTTCCAAACTGATTTACTGAAAACGAATTGCAGAAAAGGGAAAATAGGTGTTCTGTCTGTGTGATTGTGTATCTCTGTCTGTGTGATTGTGTATCTCTGTCTGTCTCTCCCCTTTCTCAAACTTTAATGTTAGAACTCCAAAGGTAGCTGGTCCTTTCTCTTCCTCTAAAATTATTCTAAACACCTTTTCTCTTTCTTTCTCAGATGAGCTGTCTCTTCTGCGGATCCTTTTGCTTGGTGAGGGGTTGGAAGAGAATTTGCACACAGCAGTTAGCTGCCTCGGGTCTCCTACATGTCACACACATTGGCAAGGCTGCCAGAATGATGGTGTGTCCCTGATAAGGTCCATCAAGGACAATCACGTCTGTGATGTGTTGAAGGAGATCCATGACCCCATCACTCTGTTGTCTGGGAGGACACGTAACCAAGACAGAAAACTTGTCACGTCAGACAGATTCTGAACGCAGGGTTGTGTTCATGAATAAATTAGGACTTACCAGATCTTTTCTCTTTTGTCTCCCTCTCTAGCTTATCGTTTAAGTTAAAAGGCAATAAACAGGAACTCACTTGGAATAGGCCCTAAGGCCTGTCTTTGTTTTTCACTGTTTTTGTTCCAACATTTGTTTAGGTTGTATAGCTCTGGTGTGTCCACTTCCCGTACAGAAGTAACTTGTGGTCGTTGTGAAGCTGAACACTGTGACACTATGACGTGTCAAATGTGATCATGGTTACCCATGGTGGACGGTGTTGGGTGGAACTCCCCAGTTAAAACAAGCTTGGAAGCAGGCATGGCATCCACTTCCGTAAATAGCTTGCCTCCGGAAACCCTACAAATCTGGAGCAAGGATGAAAGTCATGCAAGTGTTGAGGACTTTCGTTCATAGGGTCGTTATGAGTTGCCTACGACTCGACGGCACTCAACAACAACACTTGGAATGTAGCTCACGAGATAAGGTGTCAGACTATTTGCTCTATGCTCATTGTCATTCTAAAAATAATTTTGAAATATTAATGAAAGACTATCGAACATAAATTATCAAACATGTCTAAAATTTTTCTTTCTGAGACATTTTTCCTGAATCAGAGTTCCAGTGGTGAGTCTGTAAGGAGGTGCATTGCTAACCCAATGGTTGTCCCTCTCTGAGGATTTGGATCCACCAGTGGCTTCCAGAAAGAAAGTTGAGCAATCACGTGCCATGCAGTTTATAACCTCCAGACACCTGCTTGGAGGGTCAGCTGTGAGTTTGTTCCAAGTCAGTGCCAATGAGTTTTGAGTTTCCCACAAATATAATCCAGTGGGGCTAGGGATAAGGATCAGGAATTTGCTTTTCTTTAAGAAGCATTTCAACCCCATGAGATTCTTTTTCAGATGGTCTTCACACTATTGTTTTGGTGTTGTTAACTGTCATCGAGTTGTAGATGACTCATAGTGACCCTATGAACGAAAGATCTGAACACCTGTATACTTTCATTGTTTCTCCAAGTTCGCAGGGTTTCAAGAAGAAATCTGTTTCAGAAGTGGATGGCACTCCTGCTTCCAAGCTTGTTTTAACTGGGGAGCTCCACCAAACACTGTCCACCATGGGTAACCATTATTGCATTTGACACATCAGTGTCACAGTGTTCAGCATCACAGCCACCACGAGTTACCTCTATACAGCAAATGGATAGACCAGTATTATACCACTTAGAAGAATGTTTGACCAAACACAATTAAAACCAGGCCTGAGGGCCACAAATTAAAATCACCCACCTTTGGCTTGGTAGCATCACTTTCTGTCCACTAAGCCTACAGAGCTCTCCTGTTGTTGTTGCTGTTAAGTGTCATTGAGTCGTAGACAACTCATAGTGACCCAATGAACAAAAGACCTGAACACTTGTATAACTTTCATCACATCCAACAGTAGCCTCTCCTACTTGATTTTCTATCATCCAGTCAACCCCCAACTCATGACATCACCACGCACACCAGAGCAAAGCACTGCCCAGTTCCACACTAGGTCTCGATCAGTTGAAGATCTCATGGTTGTGATCAGTATGGCATCCACTGGCTGATTTTCAAAAGTAGATCATCATGCCTTTCTTTGTAATCTGTTTTAGTCCAAAATCCCTGCTGAAACTTGCTCATCATTAAGTCTACATGCGAGCATCCACTGACAGGATGCATGGGACAAGAGATGAGTGTGATAACATGCATGGAGGGTAAGAATTCAACACTGGGTCACCACCTCCTCTTCGAGCTCTATCTTGTTTGTTGTTGGGTGCTATCGAGTTGGTTTCAACTTCCAGAGACCCTTGGTCCTGGAACAAAACACTGCAAAAACCCTAAGTTGCTGTCCAGTTAATTCTGATTTATGGCAACCCCACCTTTATCAGAGTAAAGTTGCGCTCCAGAGGGTTTCCAATGGCCGATTTTCTTTAAATTGATCACCAGGCCTTTCTTTTGAGATGCCTAGAAGTGGGTTCAAACCATGAATCTGTTGGTGAGCAACCAACTACATGAATGACTTGTACCACTTGCTGTAGTTATGTGTCATTGAGTAAGACTCAATGAAGCTATGAACAGCCAGCCTGAACTCTTCCTATCTTGAACTATCCTCATCATCTCTTACACACTAGAGCCCATCGCTGAAGTCATTGTGTCAGTCCACCCTTTGAATTGTGGTGCTCGAGAAGAGTGCTGAATATCCCACAGACTGCCAAAAGAACAGACAGATATGTGTTGGGAAAAGTGTAGCCAGAATGCTCCTTGGAGGCAAAGATTCATCTTTCATACTTTGGATATGCAGCCAGGTAAGGTTCTTCCTTGGAAAGGGACATCATGTACCATCTACAAATATCTATTTTATGTATACACAAGTTTCATTGTATTTAATACTCAAATTAAAATCCTGTGGAGAGTGTATAGATCATGATGCTTTCAGAAACTGACAAATCCAATAGACTGAAAAGGCAGTAAAGACACAGACAAATTCAGTTAAAAATTCAGAAGTAGATTGTGTACTTTTGCATGTTAGAGAAAAAGAATCTGGCATCTCTCTTCTGAAGACTGTACATTTTTATATGCCCATAGAACAAACATGAAAGTTAGTTATGAATTTGATATCAAAGAAAAGCTTAGCACATCCATTAGAGATTTTATAAGAGACGTTCTTTAATCCTGATCAAGTGAAATTTGAAGAGAATTGTTGAGAACTAGCCAAACAAGCTTGTAATTTGGGGGAGGAGGGGAGGAATATGATTTCCTTCTCCATATGTACACCTACTCACGCACATATACATACAAAACCCTAAAGGTGTAATCTGTGTGACACCATGTGGGCAGAAAATGATGTGTAAGCAAAGCCAGCACAGAAAGTGTCTCCAAACACTTACTCATCCTCCCACCACCTTCCAAAACATTGGGTTGAGTTTACAGCTTTGAAAATGTAATTAACACCTTTGCTCATAGGAGAGGAGGGTCTGAGAATTTTATCAGGATTTGCTGAGAGCAGTCAGATCTCAACAAGCAGCTAGAAGGGTAAACCAAGGATTGCTGCCTGGGAAGCTGGAGACGAGCATGGCCTTAGGCAGCTTTTCTTCAGGATCCTATTGTCACTATTGTTATATCTAAACCTCAAACAGGTTTAAAAATAGAAAATCCCAGGATGCAGCTCCAAGAAACTCCATGGTCAACATAAAAAAGAGATCTTTGTAAATTATTATCTAACTTGGGAGGGACTCAGCATTTGCTAAGTGAAATAACTCAGTTCCACAAGGACAAACATTGCATAAAACCATTATTGTAGAATGAGTATGAAGAGCCAAGGTGGGGTGAGGGTGGAAACAGAAAGATTAGGATATGGGGGAGATTAGTCGTGAAGTTGTATAATTTGATGAGGGAGGATGAGGGAAATTGGAAGAATCTGATGTGAAAAACAATGTATTCAAATTTTTCAAATAAACTAGTATAATTTAAAAAAGAAAATCAGTAAAAAGTCATTTTTTTTGCAAAAGTCATACTTTTTTTTGCAAAAGTCATACTTTTTTATTATTATTATTAATTTTAATAAAAGTTTACAGACACTGAGGATTTCCATTCATTCATTGCAGATAACCTCTTTTATGATACAAGTTGAAGATGCTGAGAAGTCATTCTTGTCCTAAACTATCTCTCATGAAAGTAAACCACAATGCCTGAAACCCCACGTGCAAAAAATCCTAATATATTTTACAAAGGGAAGAAATACATAAAACTACCCATATCACTCATTGCCACTGAGTCAGTATCCTCTCATAATGGACCTTCTAGGAGATTTTTAGAGGCTATAAATTTTATCACACACAAATATAGTCACTAAAAATCTCCTAGAAGGTCAGATATGAGTAGGTACTGACTCAATGACAATGAATGATACTAAAATTATCAAGAAGTAATGATGTCAGTTTGGTGACTAAGGTGTGTCTGATTCAGGCTGTAGTCTTTCCAATTATTTGCTGTGCATCTGAGAACTAGACAATGAATAAGGACAACAGAAGAAGAATTGATGCCTTTGTGTTCTGGTGTTGGAGAACATCCCATGAATTTCCAAATATACCTTGGAGAGGGCGCAGCCAGAGTGTCCTTTGGAGGCAAGAATGATGATTCCACCTCACACACTTTGGGCATGTTGCTAGGAGGGGCTACCCCTTGGAGAAGGACATGGTCCTGGGAATAGTGGAGGGTTGGTGAAGGAGAGGAAGACCCTCAACCAGATGACCGATACAGTGACTGTAACAAGGAACTTGAATATATTGGAAACTGTGAGAATAGTACAGGACAGGGCAAGGTTCAGATCTGTTGATCATAGGGTCACTATGAGTCACCAGCAACCTACAACAAATAACAATAACATCCACATTATACAGTGATTTGGCTTAAACTATGAATAAATATTGACTTAAACTATGAATAAATATAACAAGAAAAGAACCAATGCCTTTGAGTTGTGGTGTTGAAGAAGAGTGCTAAATATTCCAAGGACTGCCTAAAGACTGTGTGTGTGTGTGTGTGTGTGTGCGCGCGCGCGCGCGCGCCATCAAATCGGATCTGACTGGTACAGGAGGGTATTGTCCCCCCTTCTCCAGCAGAGAATCTGGTGGATTCAAACCGTTTATCTCTGGAATCGCAGTGCAGCTTCTTGCCACTAGGCCATCGGAGCTCCCTATAAATGGATATGTCTTAAATAAAGTATAACCAGAGTGCTCTTTTGAAGGCAAGGATAGTGAAACTTCCTTTTACATACTTTGGATACATTGTTAGAAGAGGCTATTCCTTGGAAAGGAGCATCATACTTGGAAAGGTGGGGAGTCAGTGAAGGAAAGGAAGACCTACAATGAGATGGATTGAATGGTGACTATAGCAATGGGTTCAAAAGTGTCAGAGTTAGTGAGGATCGCACAGATAGAGCAGGGTTCAGATCTACTGTACATAGAGTCACTATGAGTCATACTTGACTCAATGGTACTTAACAACAATGATATGAACAACTATCTATTAAGATACGTAATCTATCAGGTTGGTAACCAAATGGACAATAGAGATGGATATCTTCCTCCTGTAAAGATCCCAGAAAACCCACAAGTGTTGCAATAAGTAGGAACCAACTCAACATTAGTGGGTCTGGTTTATGGTTTTATCTTTTCTAAATAAATAAAATAGGAATAAGATGGTTGTAAGCAGTTGGCAAAATGGAAATGGACTAATATAATAGAGAACAAAAGATCTGAATTTAAGTTTCTGAGTATATTTCCAAGGGTTCATCATTTTATCTCTCTAAATTTTGTCTGATGAAGAAGTAAATTGCCACACTGCTAGTCTCACAGGGTTACTGGGATAATAAGTGAGAACCATGAAATTGCTGTGTGACCCATAGAACTCATGGTCTATCAGGACTAATTCTGATGAGAGGCTTCTCATTGTTTGTGAGATATCATCCCCTGTCATCTTTCTAGGCCCATCAAACTTATGAGGAGCTCCCACATCATCCCCGACTTTTGCCGCTGTTCATCTGTTCTTACCAAACTGAGGGAATGTAGTCCTCTATGATGTTGAGATTCCCAGTGATACATTTTACTATCTTTGCAACCTCAGGCAAGCAATGTACCATCTCTGAGGCTATCATCAGGGAAAGAGACAGTAACATGTAGTTTTGTGAAGCTCTGATGGCCTAATGGTAGAGAGTTGTGCTGCCAACCCAAAGGCAGGCAGTTCCAATCCACAAGCTCCTCCATAGAAGAAAGGTGGGCAATCTCCTCCCATGCAATTTACAACCTCTAAAAGCTGCTGAAAGGTGAGCTGTGAGTCGATTCTAACTTGACAGCACATAACAACAGTAGCAGAGCTATGAAAGATAGGGAATTTGCAGTATTGTAAAAAGTGTAGGAGCTTTAGTGGTGTGGTCCATAGGGAGTTGTACGGCTAACTCAAAAGCAGTATTTCTCTGGTGCATCTAATCTACAAGTAACTCCACAGGAAAAAAGATAGGCAATCTCCTCATATGCAGCGTATTTCTTTGTATAATGACATTCTTTCTCCCCACTTGTATTCACATGTTTTCAATATGTCCCAAAGAGTGATGCGAATCCCTCACTTTAAAATCTTCTTAAGGAAACTGAGACAACTCTCAGTGGAGAGTGGGATAGTAATCTTTTCTCTGGAGACTCTACACAACTAGGAGACAGGGACTTTAACTTAGTGACCATGTATACACCCACTAATTCTTTGCAAATACTTGACGATCAACAAACATGGATTTATTGAAACAGAACTCACTGTACTTGGTGAATAGAGGATGATGTATTGGTTTCCCCTATTTGGAAAATGTCCACCCTATTTCCTCCCACATTGTTTACCTTTTTTGGAAAGAACCTTAAAATTGTGTTAATAGAAACTTAACACTAAAACCAAAAACGTTTAAAACCACCTTAAACCTTATTGCCCTCCAATCAGAACTGACATGGAAACATCCAGTGGTTTCCTAAGGCTGTAAGATGCACAGAAGGAGATTGTCCATCTCATCTTTCTTCCTCAGAGCTGCCGATGGATTCACACCATCAAAGGAACGAGAACTTTGGCTTAGCAGCTCAACTTCCTACAGGTTCCTCCACTAAAGCTCAAACAGATGTGGTACTTTGAGATTATTTTAAATTGTTGCAACCCTATAGGACAGAGTAGCACTACCCAGATGGTCTATAAGGCTTTAAAGTCTTTACAGAGTAGCTACTTGTTAGCATCCACTTCCTAAAAACTCCAGAAACTCTATGAACTTTGAGAAATTTCGATAGTTATAGAGGGGGTTCAGGCCTTTTGTTCAGAGGGTTACTATGAGTCATAATTGACTTGAAGGCAATCAACAACTGTATATCTATCTATCTATCTATGTATCTATGTATCTATCTATCTATCTATCATCTATCTATATTTGCTGTTGTTATGTGCTATCAAGCCACCTGTAACTCATAATAACCCTATTTACAACAGCCCTAAACCCTGCAGTTTATTGTGCCAATCTTATTGTCTCTGACACACCTATCCTCATTACCCCTGTCACTGACTCAATCCATCTCATCGAGGGTCTTCCTCTCCTGAATTGTCCCTTGACCTCCCAAGCATAACATTCCTGTTCAAGGACTGATCCTCCTTGCAACATGTCCTAAGTATGTCAGACGGAGCTTCAGAATCCTTGCCTCCATAGAGCAGCCTGGCTTCACCCTCTCCAGGATGAACATTTTTGTTCTCTTAGCAGTCCATAGTATATTCAGTACTCTTCCCCAGCACCACAGCTCAAAGTCATCAGTTCTTCTATCATCCCTAG
>NW_006399752.1:47040207-47064227 GCF_000299155.1 Elephantulus edwardii
TTTCCATTCATTCATTGTTGCACTATTTTCTCTATCCCCCACCCCCAGTTCATTCCTCTTACCCCCCTTGAAAGTCTGTTTTAATTGTCCCATTGCTCCAGTGCTTGTCAAAGCCAGTTCTGATTAATCTCCTTTGTCAGTGTGTCCTTTGCCATCCCCTATCACTCCTCCCTAAGAGAGACTGCACCCTGATTCATAAGGAAGAGGGGACGGCGTATTCTCTTAGCTACTTCCTGCTGAAAAGGGATGCTGTAGGTTTCAGAGTGAAGATCTCCTCTCACTACTCTAAAGGGTCCCTTTGGCAATAGGAAACACATAGACTATTGTGGAGATTGATTTTGGAATTTAGATGTACTGTTATCAATTGTGCTTAGCCATACATGTTCATATCCTTGAAGATGTATCATGGAACTGTTGCAGACTAGAAGACACAAATTTAACTAACAAGTTATAACTATTCCTTCTTAAAGACTTTTGATAGTCTACTATTTGAGGAGTTTATCAATGAAAATGCCTTTAGAAATAATCTAACAAAATTGTTCTCTCGTGTTAGGGTACATCAGAGTCATTCTGTCTTCCAACTAGACACTAATTGTAATGTTTTAATAAATATTTCAAGGTAGAAAACTGAAGGCTAGAGATAAATCTTAATGTTTTTCTTCCCCACAAATCTGCTTTATAAAGGTGTCACAAAACCAATAGGCCTGAATTTGTAAACAGACAGAAACCTTGTTGAGGAACTTAATTATTTCATATCATAATTAATAAAGCACCATCTGTGGGCCTTAATGTTCTTTGTATGAGCTGTGACCATCTAGGATTTTTTTTTATTTAAGCACAGATGGGAATGGGAAAAGGCTATAATGAAGCAGAAGCATGACAAGAACTCCTTGACTAGTTGCATATGGTATGCAGTTTAGAAATATTTTTTATTGTTTAATGTAAATATGAGGAGCCCTGATGGTATAGTGGCTAAGTACTTGACTGGTGATGGAAAAGTCAGCAGTTCAAACCTACCAATCTATCTACAAGAGAAACATATGGTAGTCTGCTTCTGTGAAGCTCAGGAAATGCTATGATACACTTTCACTCTGTCTTGTAGGGTGCCTATGATACAGAACTAGTAAGCTGAAGATTTTTGCTGGCTTAAGGAGCTGAATAGGAGACTCCAAATGGCAGCTTGGGAAGACAAGACAAAGTAGTATAATAAAATATGCAAGGAGCTGGTGTCAGAAAATAAAAAAGGCCAAACTTGCTCAGCATTTCTTAAGCTGAAGTAACTGAAGAACAAATTTAAGCCAAATTTAAGTTGCAATGCTTAAGGATGCTATGGACAGAATGATTCAGGAAGCATTAAAAGAAGATGGAAGGAGTATACTGAGTCATTATACCAAAAAGAATTGGCTGACTTAGAAAAATTCACCAGGAATTGATGGAATACCAATTGACATATTTCAATAAACAGATGCTGCCCTAGTTGTGCTCACCAAGTTGTTCCAAGAAAACTGGAGGACAACTACTTGGCTAACTGACTAGAAGAGATCCATATTTACTCCCATTCCAAAAAGAGGTGACCCGACAGAGTGTGGAAATTATCAAACAATATCACAAATATCACACAATCCAGAAACAACTGGACAGTATATTGACAGAGAACTACCAGAAATACAAGCTGGGTTTAGAAAAGGTCGTGGTGCTAGAAACATTATTGTCAATGTCAGATGGATCTTGGCAGAAAGCAGAGAGTACCAGAGGAATGTCTATCTGTGTTTCATTGACTATGCAAAAGCATTTGACTGTGTGTATCACAAAAAATTATGGCTAACCTTGAGGAAATTAGAATCCTAGAACACTTGATTGTGCTTAGGCAAAACCTATACTTGTACCAAGAAGCAATCCTCAGAATAGAGCGGGGAAACATTGCATGGTTCAAAATCAGGAAAAGAGTGCATCAGGGAGACATCCTGTTTCCATAATTTTTCAATCTATATGCAGAACAGGTCACTCAGGAAGGAGGGCTTTATGAGGAGGAATGTGGCTTTGGTATTAGAGGAAGACTCATCAACAACCTATGTGATGCAGATGACACAACCTTGACTGCTGAAACTGAAAAAGACCTGAAGTGCTTGCTGTAGAAGTTCAAGAATTGTAATCTTCAATATGGATTGAAGCATAAAGAAGACAAAGATACCACAGGGCCAAATGGCAGCACCATGATAGATGGACAAGAGATTGAGCTTGTTAACAATTATAACTTGCTCGGATCCACAATCAACATTCTTGGCACCAGCAGTCAGGAAATCAAAAGACAAATTGCACTGGGAAAATGTGCTGTCAAGGCCCTCTCCAGAGTGCTGAAAAGCAATAATGTCAGTCCAGAGACTAAGTGTGCCTAATGCAGGCCATGGTCTTCACAATTACTTGCTATGCATCAGAGAGCTGGATAATGACTAAGGATGACAGAAGAAGAATCGATGCCCTTGAGTTGTAGTGTTTGAGAAGAGACATGATCATACCATGGACTGCCAAAAAAGCAAAACAGGTCTTTCTTAGAAAGGGTGAGACCAAGTTTCTCCTTAGAGTCTAGGACTTTCAAGCTCCATCTCACACACTTTGGGCACATAACCAGGAGAGACCAGCCCTTGGAGTAGGACAAATATAAAAACAAATATTCTCACCTCTGGGCCAACAGGCAATATATATGATTGCACTGGGAAAGTCTACTGTCAGGGATATTTCCGAAGTTCTCAAGGGCAATGATATCAGTTTAAAGACTGAGTTGTGACGAATTCAAGCCATAGATCTTTCCAATAACCTGCTATGCATCTGAGAGCTGGACAATGAATAAGAATGACAGGAATAGAATTGAAGCATTTGAGTTATGCTGTTGGAGAATAGTGCTGCATACTATGTCGACTGACGAAAGAACAAACAGAGAAAGTCCAACCAGAGTGCTGCTTGGAGGCAAAGATAGAGAGAAACTTCATCTCATACTTTGGACATGTTAAGATTTCTATTTCTTGTTTTTATTTCCCTCTTGGTTGGAAGGGTGGAGGACCAGCAAAGGAAAGGAAGACCCTCAATGAGATGTATTGATACAGTTTCTGTGGCAATGGGCTCAAACGTGTAAGAGACAGTAAGAATGGCTCAGGGCAGGACAGAGTTCAGATCTGTTCATAGGTTTACTGTGAGTCGGACTTGACTTGACAGCAGTTAGCCACAACACTGTTGCTAGTTAGGGAGCTCTGGTTGCTTGGTGGTAATGACTTCTGGTGTCAGCCCAAACGCATGTAATTCGAATCTACCAGCAGCTCCGTGGAAAAAATAGGGATAATCTCCTCCTGTTGTACATAAGGTCACTACGAGTCACAGGTGATTTGACAGCACATAACAACAACATGGTTTTGCCTAACAGTCAAGAGCAAACAATGTGAGAAGCTGGACTATATAAAGAAGAATCTGGCATCAATACTGAAGGAAGACTCGACAACTACCTGCGTTGTGCAGATGGCACAGCCTTGTTTGCAGAAAGTGAAGACTTGAAGAACTTACTCACCATCAAAGACTATATAGTCTTTACTATACATTATACTTCAGAATCAGGAAAATACAAATCCTGACCACTGAACTTACTAGCCAAGCCATAACAATAACAAAAAACAAAAAAAGAGAAAATAGCATATGTTAGTAAGGATGTGGAGAAATTAGAACTTTCACCCACTGATTGTGGAAATGTGAATGGCGCAGTCACCTTGTAAAGCAGCCTGGCAGTTCTTCAAAATGTTAAGAAGCTATGACATGACTCAGCAATTCCATTACTTGGTAGACTCAGTGAGAGGCTGTAGGTTAAAATGGGTGTTTTTGCCCTCAGAAGCACCATTTTAAAACCTAATGGAGATTAAAAAAAAAAAATAAAGGGAACTGGGTGAGGGGGAGTAAAATGTGCAAAAATGAATGAAGAAAAACTGTAGACTGTCATTGAAATCACAATGAAAAGAAAAAAATTGTGTTAGAAATTGTAACGGAGGAATGACTATAAAGAGAAATGACACATAACCACACAAACATTTGTACAAATATGTTTATGATAGCCTAGCCATCCAAAAAATTTCAGTAGAACAATGTTCATCAATTGATAAATGGGTAGTATGATATATTCACACAATGGAATGTCATTCCGCAATAAAAAATAATGAACTATTGATGAATGTGACATTAACCTTGAAATATGCAAAATGAAAGAGATTAGCCATAAAAGACCACAGTACATGATTCATTTATGTGAAATATTCATGATAGGCAAATTTATAGAGACAGAAAGTAGATTTGTGGTTGTCTAGGCTGAAGTACGAGGTTAAGGAGATATGAGAAATGACTGCAAATGAGTCAATGGATTCTTTTAAGGATGATGAAAGTATTGTTATAATAAAATTTTTTATTCTAATTGTGATTTTGATGATATTTACAGAAAAGTTAGATTTTTATTCATTCATTATTACACATTATACCCCCTCTCCTTCCCTTCCCCAGTTAACTTTTTTTAACTTGCAATTTTTTTTTTAATTTTACACTGGTTTACCTACAAAATTAACATACATTGTTCCTTACACCAGATCCCCCTCCACTTCCCTAATCCACCTACCCATCCACCCATCAAACGTGTGACCCCATGATAGCCCCCTGCCCATTAAGGAACCCTTGTAGTGGAGTTGGTTAACACTCACTGCAAACTGATGGCCAATGGTGAAAAACCACCAGCCCCTCTGTCAGAGAAAGATACAAGAGGCTTCTTTTGAAAAGATTATAACCTTGGAAAAATTCTATGGGGCAATTCCCCTCTGTCCTATAGAGTTACTATGAATTGGAATTGATTTGATGCTATCTAACAATTTTTTTTTACTTAAACCACCTACTTTACACACACACACACACACATATATTTATTTATACTAGTTGTTGTTGTTTGCTGTTGTTATGTGCCATCAGGTTGCCTGTGACACATAGTGACCCTATTTTCAACAGCCCTAAACCCTGCTCTATCCCTTGCCAATCTATACTGCGTTGAAACAGATGAGGGAAAGAACTGTTTAAAAGGGATATATGACTAGGTATTGTCATGACAGGAGTCCAGAATGAAGGCTGCATAGTGGACTGCACTTGAGGGGAGGGATTGTATAACAATGAAAGAATTTTCCTTTTACTTTTCAAAGAGAAGAACAAACTGGGGAGGGGGAAGGTTGGGCAGGGAGAAAAGTGCAACAATGAATGAATGGAAATCCAAAGTCTCTGTAAACTTTCACTAAAATTAATAAAAAAGAGGCGGGGGGAAAGCAAAAAAATGAACCCCTATATTATACTAGTACATAACAAGTATTTTAAACTCTATTGTGTAATGACTGTTCCACTGTGTTATTCTCCTAAAATCCCTTGAATGTTATACTTTTGAAGTATGTGAATTATGTATGTTGTTGTTGTTATGTGCTGTCAAGTCGCCTGTGACTCATAGCAACCCTACATACAACAGCCCTAAACTCTGTGCTATCCTGTGCCTATCTCACTACTGTATTATTCTACTAAAATCCCCTGAATGTTATGCTTTTGAAGTATGTGAATTATATATATATATATGTCAATAAAGCTCTTAAATGGGAAAAGATGCAACCTCTGAATTTGTTAGGAAAGCATCATTGAGAGCAGTTTCTACTGGGAGGGGCAAGTAAGGCAATAAGCAACGTACATCACTTGCTCTTTTAAGATGTGGCCACAAAGGAGATCTGGTGGTATGGGAGAGGAGGATGGTTTAAGGAAAGCTTGTGATTTGGGGGGAGGGGAAGATTAGTATCCAATAAAAGGAAAGAAATGGAAACTATTGGATCAGAACTGCAGAAGGGTGGCAGCAATTAGAATTACAAAGGGTAGAACAGCGTTAATTAACCCATTTCCATTCCAAACACTGAAATAGGGTTTACTTTTTCTCTGATTTAAAAACAAAAGCCTAAAAAAACCCCTTTCTTCCTAAAATTTGTCCAAATACACAAAAAAACCTCCAAGTCTCCCACTGCTATCGAGTCAGTTGGCTCACTACATCTTTCACCAGATACTGAGGCTGTAAATCCTAACTGCCTCATCTCTCTCTGAGTAGCTGATAGACTTGAATTGCTAATCTTTTGGTTAACAAACTAACACAAAGCCCACAATACCCCCAGGGCTTATTAAAGCTTGTCTAGGTCTAGCCTTGGAAAGGTATGGAGATAGGACACATCTCCGGCTGCTCCCTTTCCCCAGTTTGAACCATGCAGTGTTTCCTTGCTTTGTTCTGAGGACTGCCTATTGGTTCATGTATAGGTTTCACATAAAGACAATCAAGCAAAAGCAGACTGCTCCTTGGAGGCAGGGATTCTGAAACTCCATCTGACATACATTGGACATGTTTTAAGGAGGGACCAGTCCTTGGAGAGGGACGCCATGCTTGGAAGAGTGGAAGGACAGCACAAGAGAGGAAGGCTCTCGATGGATTGACTCAGTGACTGGAGTTATGGGGGTAGATGTGTCTGAGACAATAAGATTGGCTCAGGATAGAGCAGGATTCAAAGCAGTTGTACATGGGGTCACTGTGAATCACAGGTGACTCAACAGCACATGACAACAACAGGTCTATCCTTTTCTTCTCTAAGATGACATGGTTTGATGTAGACTATCTCCTACAAAAAGGCCTGAGCATGAGAGAGATGGGAGGGTGGTATCGGTTAGGGCAAGGTTCAGGTATGCTGTCCACAGGGTCACTACAAACTGCAGTCACTCTGTGGCACTTGATAAGGACTTAGGTAAGGACAAGGGCCATCTTGAACCCACCAGCTGCGCCTTACGACAAAGAGGGGCAGCCTGCTCCCACCAGTGCTGTCCATTTCCATGGATTCAGTCTCAGACACCTGGTGGAAAGTTGTCATGAGTTGGTTTCTACTCAACCGCAGTGGAGTTCGGGTTCAAGTTCTATAATAACTCACCTACACTCAAGAAATTGACCTCACTCAACAACAGAGAACTAAAATGACAGCGTCTCTCAAAATACCGTAAGTTTTTACTCAAACTAAAACCAATCAAACTAATAATATGTCCCCACCCCCATCTAAGCCCAGATGACCATTTTTAAATTCTGGCATATATACATGGTCCACTTCCATTTATCTAGTCCCTGGAATAAATTACCCAGTCAGAACAGAGCAGGGCAACACTGCATGGTTCAAAATTGGGAAGGTGTACACCAGGGATGTGTCCTATCTCCATACCTTTTCAATCTGTATGCAGAGCAGATTATCCAAGAGGCTGGGCTCTATGAGAAGCGTGGTGTTAGGATTGGTGGACGATCTATCAACAATCTGTGTTATGCAGATGACACAACCCTGCTCGCTGAAACTGAGGAGGACCTCATGCACTTACTGCAGAGGGTCAAGGACTGCAGCCTTCAATATGGACTGAGGCTCAATGTCAAAAAGACAAAAATTCTCACCACTGGACCAATTGGTAGCATCAGGATGGATGGCGAGGAGATTGAGATTGTTCACAGCTTCAGTTTGCTCAGCTCCACGGTCAACACTCTTGGCACCAGTAGCCAGGAAATAAAAAAATGTATTGTGATGGGAAAGTCTGCGGTTAGGGACCTCTCTAAAGTACTCAAGAGCAGCGGTGTCTCTCTGGAGACTAAGGTCCGCCTGATACAGGCCATGGTTTTTGCAATCACTTGTTATGCATCAGAGAGTTGGACAATGACTAGGGAGGATAGAAGGAGAGTTGACGCCTTTGAGCTGTGGTGCTGGAGAAGAGTATTGAATGTACCATGGACTGCCAAGAAAACAAACAGATTCATCCTAGAGAGGGTTAAACCAGGCTGCTCCTTGGAGGCAAGGATTCTGGGGCTTCGTCTGACATGCTTTGGACATGTTGTAAGGAGAGACAGGTCTTTAGAGAGGGACATCATGCTGGGTAGAGTAGAGGGACAGTGCAGGAGGGGAAGACCCTCTATGAGGTGGATTGATTCAGTGACTGGGGTAATAGGGATGGGTGTGTCAGAGGCAATGAGATTGGCACAGGATAGAGCAGGGCTTAAGGCTGTTGTACATAGGGTCGCTATGAGTCGCAAACGACTCGACGGCACATAACAATAACAACAATAACCTTTTGCTCTTTAGAAGCAATGATGGTTATTCTCTATTTCACATCCTCTGGGCATATTATTAAGAGAGGTCAATCCCTGGAAAAGAGCATCATGCTTGAAGAAGTCAGCCAAGGAAAAGACAGGCACCAACGAGATGGTTTGATATTCTGACTGCAGTAGGGAGCTTATACCCCGCAGAGACTGTGAAGATGGTTCAGAATTCTACAAGGTCTTCTATGTAGGGTCACTATGTGTTAAGAGTCGACTCGATGGCACATAACAACCTAACTGTAATGGTCTTTTACTTAAACTCAATTTGGGTTCACAATTTTCCAACACGAATCCTATCCCAGTACTTTTAAACTCTTCATCGTTTTCCAAACACTTGACCTCACATCCAAGCTAAAAACCCTCGACAAAAATCCTGCTGACTAACAGACTCGGCAGTAAGAACTACTTACGCGTAGAGATGTGTCATGTTTACTAACTTTCTTATCTTTAAGCAATGAATTATATCATAATGGATGCTCTGATCCTTAGAAGTACCTTTCAGAAATGCAGCAGCACAGCTATTACCAGAGGGGACTTGCTCAGAAGTGATGTATTTGGGAGGACAGACTTCTAGGCTCAGCAATTATTCTGTGCAGGCAAGCCCACTTGCCAGATATTATTTCCATCAACTAGAGGAAAGCTTGATGATGCTAATTCCAGCTGAACAATTTGCATCTACGGAATGAACACCTCTTTAGTCATGGTGGATGATACTAACATTCTTCTGTAGACATGACACCACAGGAGCCAGGAGTTCTGCCGTCCAGAAGTAACGCTATGACTGAGTAACACTATGTGCTGAGCTCCTGATACAGAGAGCTGTTATGTCATCATCGTGCCCTTAGCCACGCAACCTCATTCTTTGCATGGGTGTTCACATTGCACAAAACCATAAATCCAGGACAAAAATCTCTTCATATTGCTTCAGCAATACTAAGCTATTTTCAAAATGTGGTCATATCCCCTTATATTATACTCAAAATTACCAGTGCATGTAGAAGTTACTTTAAACTCATGACAGTATATTTTACAGGAGAGAGACATGGAGAGCAGATTTAGCACAGTCATTAAGAGCACAATATTTGCAGGCCAATGGTTTGAATCCCTGCTCTGTCATTTACTGGGCATATGATTTTGGACAAGTGGGTTAATTTCTCTAATGATACCGTTTTCTCATTAATTAACTGGGAATAGTAATAGCATTTCATATGACCACAGCGAAAATAAAATGAATTTGTTCCCTTAAAATATTTAGAACAGTGCCAGGCATATATAGGATGTTCTTGGCAACTGTCAACCATTATTATTAGCTGTATTTTAAGTTAACTAACATTAAGGGGGGAAATGCACATTATAAACTTTTAATTCAAATACTCATTACAATATTTGGAAATGAATTTTTTTTCAAGAGCTAAACTAGCATGAACACAGCACAGAGAACCAGGGAAGGTTCAAGTCCACAGTGGAACACGAGTTTTGGTTCTAGTTGTGATTGTACCACTAACTAGCTGTGTAACTCTGGGCTTTGTTTTCTTCGTCTGAAGTATTCAGAGATTCATCTGCATATTCATGACATTTATTTCCAGCCTCTGCTAGAAGTAGTTGTTTTCCATTGGGTCAAGTCAATTCCTACTCATAGCATCCAGGTAGGACAGAGTGGCACTGCCCCCCAGGGCTTCCGAGGCTTTGATCTTGATGGTAGAGGAAGGCCTCATCTTCTCTCCTGGGGAATCGTTGATGGTTCAGTGACCTAGGGCTTAATCACGGTGCCACCAAGGCTCCTTCACTTTCAGCCTCTAACAGTTCCTTGAATTCAATGTTTTCTATTCTGTTAGGACATAACAGAATTTAAACAGAATATAAAGAAATACCAAATTATTTTCATGAAGTTAGGAAAATGAAAACATGGACAGATCCCAGAGCACACATTTGAAAGACCTCTCTATCTTCTGAGTGAACTCTTTCATCAGAGTTCCACTGAGCAAAGCACAATGAAGTCCCAGAGCCTTGCCCACATGGCTAAGCTATCAGGATACACCCCAGCTTCTGGGGCCAACCCCAAGCAAGACCCCTGGCCTGGAACTCCATGTTTCCTCCAAATAGTCTTATATTAACTATATGAAAGCCCATAAGTGCTTTTTCAGGAAACCTGGAAGCATATAATTTCCAATGTAACTAAAATAATTCCTTGGTTTTTAAGATTAAAGTAGCTTGGAAAACCTTGTTTCATCTGTTATGGAATGAAAAAAAACCACAAAAAACCCCGACCAAATTATGAAAAAATACAAAATTATGATCTATATAGTGTGATTTATTTAAAAGCATTATACATAAGAAAATGTAGTTTGACAAAATATCCAGTAAAAAATAGTTTTAAATACAATTTCAAGTGCAAAATAAAGTCTTTACACAGGACACTATTAACTAGAGAAGTCTGTATCACTTTTAAAGAAGCTCTTTAACCTCCTGATGTACATGAAGGTGTACAGCTGTTCAAGAACATAAAAAAAACCAACAAAAAGTATCTACAAAAATTCAAGGAAATTAATCTTTGTGTTTTTCAAACAGTATGAACAAACAGGTACCAGATGGTACAGGAAATGGTTTCATGATCTAATTACAAATGCTTCAGTTTCATTAAGTCTAGAATACTGTCATCTTAAAAAGTTACAAGTATTATAAACATTTTTATTTTGCATTCTGGTTTAAAGTCTTTCATGGTATCAAGCAGACACTTGTATTTTAGTGTCTCACACACAAACCCACCCATGCGTGCACTGAGTTCTTTCCCTCATAGAACACCTGGTACTAAGAACATATTTGGTCAATGATCAGAGCACAGCAAAGTGCTGCTTTAACTGTTTAATTAACTGCTGTGTGTCCACATGGTCTGGAAATGCTGCCTCAGACTTCTGAGCAGCAACATAGCTTCTCTGGAGATCTCCAATCTGTAAGATACATCAGAATGTGAGCAGAGGAAGAACAGAGACATGAAAAAGCTATACTATCTGCCTAAGTGAAAACTCAAAGGATTCTCAAAAGTCAAATGAATTTATTATCCTATTTGGATTTTCAAATTCTCTCACCTGGATGAAAAATAGAAATCTAAAATAACCAGCTATAGAAATAATTCATATTCCATCAAAGCTACTGAGTTATGAATTCATAAACTTGTCTCCTTTTCCCATCACTGATACTATTATAAATACAATACGATATCTGCATGACAAAACAGGCATTCTGATAAGGCTTGGAAAAACTACTTGTAATGCACCACAAAGACGTCATTTTGATTGGGATATTATCTTTTACCTATATTTTTCAAGAAAAAGCTATTTTATTTTAATAACATGAACTGGGTGATTTTAAATGATATGAGCCCAATGATGTTGGAAAAGGTAATGATTTCAAATATTCAAAAAGGTCACAGATGATGAATGAACTTTGTGTGTGGGGCTTCAAAGGAAAACAAAGAGGCTCTGAATCCACATGAATGTTCCATCACCCACTGACACATTTCTAAAGCAGAGAGACTTGTAGTACACTAAACAGCTAATTCAATTCTATTAATTCTTTGGTAGTATGTGTATATATCCCTTGTTAACATACTATGTGATTGAGTGGATAAAGAGCTGCACTGTCAACCCAGGTGCAGGCAGTTTAAAGCCACTAGCTGCTCCTCAAAAAAAGATGGGCAATCTCCTCCTGAGATTTATAGCCTCTGAAAACCTGCTGGAGGGTTGGTCAGCTCTAAGTTGGTTCCGATTCAAAGGCAATGAATAGCAGCAGTACTTTTCCTTATGGAAATATATCTTTGGCTTAAAGAAATACCACATTTGTGGGATATTATGAAAACAGAGTAGCCTTTAGGAAATATTCCATATTGTTAAACTATAAGCAGGAATATGGTACAGTTGAAAAAACATGAGCCCTGATGCCACTAGAAGCTGAGTGTGAATTCTAAACCCGCCACTGCCACATGTTTCGAGGGAAGATCTTAACCTCTCTGTTGAAGATAAGCTGTATGCAGGCAGATGTCTTAATCTGCTTTACTTTTGGCTACGATACCCTGTGCCTAGGATAGCACCTGGCACAAGGCAAAGCTCAGCAAGCCAAACATCAGTTGAATGAAAAAGTGAGTAAAGAAGGTTGGGGTTTAGCTCTGGTTCAGAGTTGGTAGGGACAATACCTGGCTAGTATTACCCAGTGCTCTAAAATGACAACTCATTAAGGGCCCTGGCCTGTTGTCACTGCAGTTTCAAATAGAAATGGGAATGGGGATCGTTTCATGCTATGAAAAACTCCATTTTTAATGGAATGTCTTTCAAACTATAAACATTTCTTTATAATAAGAAACATCTCATGTTTTTCAAAACACTAGCATTCCGTGTTAAAGGATGGTTCCAGGTAAAGGTGTCACGGTTGACTGCTAATAAGCGACTCTACGCTTTATTGCTTTATCTTCACAGACTAGATTCATGTTGACAAAATAAATCAGTAATTTATATCCATAGAGAAGAGCCTATAAAGATAGACAGGCTGGATCCGAATGAGGGCAGTGAGGCATTGCCAAATAGTCTTATGAATGTTAACAAAATGAGGGCAAGGAAAAAACAAAGTCATTAGAGGCTTTTAATTGTTGGATATTAACTAACTTGCAACACACAATGTTAACAATAATCAAATATGCTTCATTTTATTTGTAGCTAAAATAGCTTTCACATAAATGCCTAATTTTACAGCAACTGTGCTAGAGTCTTGGTGGTAACAGAATCTACAAGGTTTCCTTGCTATAAAAGCCAATCAGGAAATTCTTCCCAAATCAAGAATTACTTAATGGGTACTACTAACAGCTAAGGAGCCCTGGTGGCCTAGTGCATTACATGTTGGGCTACTAATGGAAAGGTTAGCAGTTCAAATCCACCAGTGAGAAAAAAGACAGAAGAAAGATGAAGCACTATGCTCCCTGTAAGACTTAATAGCCTCAGACACTCAATGAAGGGTCACCAGGAGTTGCAATTCACTTTGTTTTCTTTAATAACAAAGATGGCATATTTTAAAGAACACAGAATAATTCCATCTATAATGGTATTAATGAGGCTCTTGGTCGCCTCATGAGTAAGGAGATGTACTGCCATTCCAAATGTGCATGGTTTGAATCTACCAGCTGCTCTTTGGGGGGAAAATGCATTTTCCTCCTGCGCTCAGACTAACAGCTGGCGGGTCAGGTGGGGGTCAGTTCTGATTCACTGGCAGTAAGTGAGAGTATGATAATGGTGTTAAGTTTAATCAACCTTCTAATACATTCCTTTAATTCAACTGTTTCTTTCATAGTGATGACGTGCATATAATGTGTGTTTAAAATATCTCTTTCAGGAAGTTAAAAGTTAGAGATTCTTTATTTATCTGTACTTTGCTTTAAATGAAGGGGTGGGGGGAAGAGAAACAGATGAGGTGATAACTTAATAAAGAAAGAGAATACCTTAACAGAGATTGTTGCAAAGTTGAAATGGGGCTCATACATATGCGGTGCTAAAGATGACGCAGTTTGTAACAGTGCCCTTGCCTGTTAAAAAAGAAAAGTCAAAGGTGTAGGAATCACATTGCATTTGTGATTTTTTTTAACAAAAGAACTATTTCCTAGGATACTGACATGATCTTGTAATAAATACAGGTGACATTCTGCATGAAATACAATGATTTGCTGATATACAATTAACTTTCCTAAAATCCTGTTATAAAATGCCTCAAGAGACAAGAAAATGAAAATGTGAAAACTCAAAATTGGGAATAGGTTTTGTTGTTTGAGGCTCCCCTATTCTCATAACAACCTGCATTATGCAACCACGTTTGCTGAAAGTGAAGAAGACTTGAAGTGCTTACTGCAGAAGGTCAAAGACTAGGGCCTTCAATATGCATTACATCTCAACATCAAGAAGACAAAAAGCCTCTCCTCTGGGCCAACAGGCAACATCACGACAGATGGAGAAATGCTTGAGGTTGTCAATGATTTCATTTTACTTAGATCCACAATCATCCAGCAGTCCAGAAATCAAAACATTTAATGGGAAATTCTACTGACAAGGACCACTCCAAAGTATTAAGGAGAAATATAATGTCCATTTAAAGGACTAAGGTGTGCCTGATTCCGGCCATAGTCTTTTCAATCAGTTGCTTTGCATCTTAGACCTAGACAATGAATAAGGATGACAGAAGAATTGATTCCTCTGAGGTGTGTTATTGGATAAAAGTATTGACTGTCCCATGGACAGTCAAGAGAACAAATGGATATGTTTTGAAATAAGTGTAACCAGGGTGTCCTTAGAGGCAAGGATGGAGAAGCTTCACCTCACATACTTCAGGCATGTTGTTAGGAGAGGCTATTCCTTGGAAAAGGGTCATCACGCTTGGAAAAATAGAGGTCAACGAAGGAAAGGACGACCCTCAATGAGACGAACTGACATGGTAACTGCAGCAATGGGCTCAAGTATGTCAAAGATGATGAGAATGACACAGGGTTCAGAACTGCTCTTCATAGAGTCGCCATGAGTCCTACTTGACTCACAGCACCTAACAACAACATTCTTCTACAGTATTGGCAAGAAGCTGTGTTGTAGTCCCGAAGGCACATGAGTTGAGGCCACAGGGGCTCCATGGATGAAGGAAAAGCAATCTCCTTCCATGCAATTAACCACCTCTGAAAACCTGCTAGAGGGTCAGCTATGGATTGTTGCAACTCAACAGTACACAACAACAGCACCGATTCCACTCTCACACACAACTCAAAGTATTATCTCAATGCTTTTTCAAAAGGTTTTTTTTAAAATCTAGTTTTTATTGTGGCTGATTTATTTGTTGTTGTGGATCACTGAGTTGGAACCGACTCATAGCTAACCTTCGAACGGATTTTCAGAAGCAGTAAATCACATCGGACTTGACGGCTGATCTTCCTCCTCATTGGTGGATTCAAACTGTATGCCTTGGGTTGGCAGTGCAACTCCTCTTCTAATATGACAACCAAAAACTATGGTAATTTTCCAAACCTTGAATTCTGTGCTGGGTGACTGAGCAACCATTTGTTACTACGTTGCTGACCAGTTTTAAAAAAATACTAAGCTTTATGTTCTTTCTTTAAGGCATTCAAAACATACAAATCATAGTATTTTGTCCCTTTGTATAGTTGGCAGTGGACACGAAACCACCAAGATGAGAATAGAGAAATTCATAAGAAGCACTTGCTTCGTACGGACACAGGTGTAAGTTTCCTGAGAGATGAGTTATCATTTAAGAACAGCTGGTTTCTCTTGTGGCACGGTCGCCACACCTCTCCCTTGGGTGAATCCGCAGGGGCGCCTTGGGAGAAAGATGGCCCGTCTCCTCTCATACGATGTATCCCGTGGAAGGTCAGTGTTGAGTGCATGTTCATAAAATACAAATTCATTTTATTTACTTTTGGATTATCTATGAAACCAAGACTATTTCTTCCTTGTTTTGTGAACAGTTGATTGCTGTACTTAGGAAGCCAGACTGGGTGATAAAATCCTAGTTTGCTGCTCACTCTCTCTGTGTCCTTGGGGAGAATTGTTATCCTCCTCAAGTCTTCGTTTCTTCATGTTTAAAATGGGGAGTGTAGTAATATCTACCTTGGATTCGCACTCTTACTGTTAGGAGCCACAGAGTTGTCTTTAACTCATAGTGACCCTAACACCACATTGAAACCTTGCCCTTTCCTGCACCATCGTCAGGATCTCCGCCATGCTCAAGTTCACTGCGGAAGTCACTGTGTTCATCTAGCTCCTGAAGAGTCTTCCTCTCTTACCTTGACCGTCCACCTTTCCCAGTATGATGTTTCCCAAGGACCGACCCCTCCTGACAACGCACCCATGTAAGTGAGATGAAGTGTCACCATGCTCGCCTTGAAGAGAACCCTGGATGCACTTCTTCCAAAAGAGATGTGTTTGTTCTTTTGGAAGTCAGTGGTATATTTGACACTGTTCTCCAACACCATAACTCAAAGGCAGTGATTCTTCTTCAGCCTTCGGTACTCACTCTCCAACTTTCAGATGCCTGTGAATCAGCTGAAGGTACCATGGCTTGGAGTCAGCACAACTCAATCCTTAAACTGGCATCCTCACTCTTCAGCACCTTACTATGATTTTCGTTTACCAGCCGTCCTCACAAAGAAGAAAATCTCTAAGTTGGCACCACTATTCTGCTTTATATATCCTCCATCCAGTTCATAAATGTTTACTAATCACCTCTTGGGCTATGTACTGTTTTTTTATTCCGACAAGATCAGCAGTTAGAATTCAGATAATGTTCTGATTTCATGCAGCTCACATTCTAAATTCTTTAAGTGAAAATGGAAATATCTGATAAAATGAATGCTAGGAACTGTGAAGGAACAACAAAACCAAAAAGCTGGGAGATGTTACAGTGTCCTAGGACTCCTTGAAACTGATGTTCCAGATGGCCTTTCGAAGGAGGCCATTTAAACTAGACCAGAATGACAAGAAACTGTCAGGAGATCTGAAAGCTAAACATTCAAAAGTTCCTAAAGAAAGAAAGAGAACTGCTCACTGAAGAAACACAGAGACTACAGTCTCCAGTACAAAATACCGCACCTGGACCAATAGGCAGCATCGTAATAAACAGATAAAAGACCAGAGTTGTCAAGGATTTCATCTCATTTGGCTGGAGCCACAAACACCACCCATGTCGGCAGCAGTCAAGAAATGAAACGGCGTGCTGAACTGGGAAAATGTGTTGTCAGGACCTTTTGAAAGTGCTGAAGAGCAAGAATGCCGCTTTAAAGACAAAGATGTAGCTGACCCAAGCCCTGAGGTTTTCAACTGCTTCCCGTATGTGTTCAAAATGGACAATGAGTAAGGGAAGTTGAAGACGTGCTACCTGTGAATTGCAGTGGTTGGTAAAGAGTATGGGATACTCCACAGACTGCCAAAAGCATAAACAAATCGGCTTGGCGGAAGTGGAACCAGGACGCTATAAAGCCAACGATGGTGAAACTTCACCTCACATACTTAGACATTTGTCAGAAGGTGCCAGTCGTTGGAAAAGACAACATTCCGGGGAAAGCTAAGGGAAAGTGAAAGAGAGGTGGGCCCTTAAAAAGAAGGACTGATAGAGTGAGTGTCTCATCACAGCAAAGGGCTTGGGCATGGCAGAGACTGTGAGGACGGCTAAGGTCTGAATGGGAGCCAGCGGCTGGAAGCCCAGACTTTGTTCCAAGGTTTACGAGAAGCCACTGCAGGCGTGTAAGTAAAGTAATGATAAGAACTGGAAGCAGGAGTGGCATCCACTTCCTAAATAACATGCCTCCAGAAACTCTATGGACTTTGATAAAGGCTGATAGTTCTAGAAAGGCTTCAGGCCTTTTGTTCATAGCGTTGCTCTGAGCAGTGCTCCACTCTAAGGCAATCAACAACAACAATAATAAGAAAGCCTTACTTCCAATGATAAGGGAGAAGAAAGGCAACTAAAGCACCAGCTAGGAAGCCCCGTGGTGTTTAGGCAAGGGGCGCTGGTGATTTGGGGAAGGGTGGGAAGATGGAGGAAGGTGGCCAGGCTCAGGGCGTGACTTGTCAGTAGAATGACGGCACTCATGAATAATGAGAAAGGAGTCCAAGTTTGGCCACCAATGAGAAGGTCAGTGGCTGGAACCCACTAGAAATTCAGGGGAGCAGGATGTGACAGTCGACCTTCTGGGGCAGTCCTAGCCTTTCTTAGAGGGTTGCTTTGAGTTGGACTCAGCATAATGAGTAATGAATTTAATGGGTGGATGACCGTGCGAAGGCGATACAGGAAAACGAGAGGGTTCAAGGGTGGCTCTTGGATTTCGGCATCAGCAATTAGATGGCAGATGGGAAACAGTGAATGGCAGGACAGTTTAGTAAATGAAGGAAGACTCAAAAGGAACAGATTCCTCATCAAGATTTCTAGTCGGAACTAGAGACTTAAGGAACACAAGGTCATAAAGCTAGGAAGTGACAGGGCTGAGATTCAAACACAGATGTGTGAGAGGCTCCAGCTCAGTTTAAAATCAGAGATCCAATGACAGTCACATAAGACACGTTTTCTCTCTCCCCGCCCCGCCCCCCCCCAGAGTGCAGAAGGTCCTGTGTCCTCCAGAGGCTCACCGACCTGTTCCACGCGGCCCTTGCGCATCTCCAGCACGGCCAGGTTGTTGTAGGCCTCTGCGTGGCTGTTGTTGTTGACCAGAGCCAGCCTGAAGCACTGATGGGCCAAGTTCACATCGCCGATTCCCTACAATCCAAAAGCACACGTTCACGTTCACGCATGAGAATCCCTCCCCTCCGGCCACCCTCGTCTTCCTCGCCTCGTGCTCTCCTTCCTGCATTAAAGAAAAAGCAAATACTGACCACAGCAATCAGGAGTGAATGCTGTCTAAGAAGTTTCATCTGAGAATATAGAGTGATTTATGGTGACTCTTAGAAAGGTCTGAATTTGCCACACAGATAACAATCAACTCTGCACTTATAGCATGTGACAATGTCTTCAAACGAACTTATGGCTACCTCGTCTAGAAAAGAAATTGTACTAGGCATACAATGTCTAACAGACCACTATATTCAGTTGTATTAGAAGAACCTACCACGGCTATGTGTCCCAAGTTGTACCAGACATCAGCTGTCTCTTCTTCGTTTTCAGCCAGAGAGAGGGCACGTTCAAATGAGGTCAGAGTCATATCATACTGCTGGGCATAGAAGCAGCAGAGCCCCAGATTGTTAAAAAGCTGGCAGTTATAAACACCCATCTGCAGGAGCCGCCTTTGTGGAAAAGCATACACAAATTCTGGTGTCAGACCAACTTCGAATTTTAAGACATATTTATATATACTTTTGAGAAGTTATATGAATTCACTTTATGGTTTTTTTAACACTTCCCAAAATAGAAATGGAAAGTGTTATAGTGAACAATAATACAATTCTTAAAGAAACCACAAAGGCATGTTTTTGTAGTGAGGCTAGTAACAGGAAATATGTCCAGAGGCAAGGTTGGGAAGAACTTACCTAAGTGTTTTCCTCCAAAGGCTTTGTTAGATAACCAAAACAACCAACAGTCCCATAAAGTAAAACTCACATATGTTAGCTTTCTAAAGCTTTAGTGCACACCTTCTATTCTAATTTCAGAACTCTGCTTAGAATATATCTCTAAGCTTTCATGTGAGAGGGATCAAGCTTCTGTCTGTATACTGTGGTTTAGCAGTGTCTGCTGACCGCCACAGAACTCCCCTCAAGGAAGACCATCAGCGGGACACTTGGGTTATCCACACAGCTTTTGCAATACAGCTCAATAATCTCATTTTACATCTAAACAACAAGCCTAAGCCCATGGCCCTCAAGTTTGACCTCTGTCAAGTTTCAATGCTGTAAATCTGAACAGAAGGAGACTGAGTCATCTATATCCTGTTTAGTGTCTGGTGGATTTGACCTGTTGATCTCTGGTCTCATGACCCTGGCTTTGCACCATTATCCTCAAAGATCAAGCACAAAAGGGTTCAAATAAGGAAAAGAAAACCTGTGGCCCATTTTGAGGGTCGGAGGGTGGAATCAGTTACATGTACAAAGGATACCATCAATATTATTCTATTTTATGCTTCCAACATGGATACAAATGTCAGCTGAGAAACTCTCTGGAGGGAAGGATGGTGAGGCTTTGTCTCACATACGTTGGGCATGTTGCTAGGGTAGACTGTTCTTTGGGAAGGGCCATCATGCTTGGAAAAGTGGAGGGACAACAAAAGAGAGGAAGACCCTCAATGAAGTGGGACTGACACAGTGACTGCAGCAATGGGCTCAAGTGTGTCAGAGACAGTGAGGATGACACAGGATAGGACAGGGGTCTGGTCTGTTGGGTGCTGAGTTGTACTTGACTCAAAGACACCTAACAACATGACTTGTCAGCTGTCAATTGTCTTCTTGTATATTATCCAAGACAGGAGAGTGAATAGTGAAAAATTAATTTAGCAGCTATATGTAGGATAAAAAAAATGATGTGCTCAAGGAAGAACTAGTAAATATAATTTACTTACACTCTGCAAAAATATTTGGATGAGAGCTGACAACAATTTTTAAACTAGGGAATCCCACTGCAGGCCTTCCTGAAGGCTCATGGGCCGATCACTTTCACAAAGTCTCTTCACCTTCTGCATTTTCACATTGTGTGCTTAATGGTATTAGTAGAGTCAGTACTGTGGTGCTGGAGAAGTGTTGAATATACCATGGACTGCTAGAACAAACAGGTTTGTTCTAGAGTGGGTGAAGCTGGGCTGCTCCTTGGAGGCAAGGATTCTGAAGCCTCGTCTGACATCCTTTGGGCATGTTGCAAGGAGGGACTGGTCCTTGGAGAGGGACATCATGTTTGGGAGAGTGGAGGGACAGTGCAGGAGAGGAAGACCCTCGATGAGATGGAATGATTCTGTGATTGGGGTAATGGTAGCAGGTGTGTCAGAGACAGTGAGGTTGGCATAGGGTAGGGCAGGGTTTAAGGACAAAGGGTCGCTATGAGTCGTAAGCGACTCGACAACACATAACAACAACAATGATGGCAAGTGTTTCTAGTAATTATCGTGCTGTTAATGGTTGATGACAGAGGGCCCTTGGTGGTACTATGGATAAAGCATTCCGATGCCAACCAAAAGGTTGTAGTTTTGAGTCCATCAGCTGCTCCATACCAGAACAACCGGCAGTCTGCTTCCAAGATTTCCTAGGTGGCAGCTCTACTGTCCTACAGGGTCACAATGAACTGGAATCAACCTCATGGCAGTGAGTTTTCTGGGGGTAAAATGTCAGTTCATTATACAGATGTGTTTCTGCAGGATGCCAAACATCTGTGTGTTTCCAAATTATTGTATGTTGCATTAATGCTCACAGAACACCTGGGGGTTTGGATTTGGACTTACACATAGACATGACTTACACGTTACTCCTCTATTGTTTCGTTTCATCCTACCCTTGTCACACCCATATTTCAGAGAGAAGAAGTTCTACCATGTTTCGTTTCATCCTACCCTTGTCACACCCATATTTCAGAGAGAAGAAGTTCTACCAATTACATTGAAGGCCCACCTGTAGAAGCGAAGCGCTATTTCTGGTTGGTCAGAGTAAAAGTGGTTACTTCCAATACATGCAATGGCTTCCACGTGCGTATTGTCCTGTTTCAACACTTCTTTGTAGTAGTCAGAGGCTGCTGAAATATTGTTCATTTCCTATTCTCCATCAAGAGAGAAGAACAATATTTTACTACTGAATGTGGCCAAGAATTCTTTTTTTTTCTTTTTTTATGGAAATTCATTCATTTGTTGAGAGCCTACCATGTGTCAGACTCTATGGTAGACTCGGCAGACAGAATATAAACAATAAGATAAAGTCACGGTCCTCAAGAGGTGACAGATTGTAGAGGCAACTAACATATGAACAAATATGTAAAGGAAAGACAGCAAGGATACGTGCTATGAAGGAAAAGGAGACAGAATAAGGAGACAAACAGGAAGGGAGTTGCTGATTTAGAGGAGTCATATAAAAAAAAAAATAAAATCCCCCTGGAGTAGGTGTCATAGAGATCAAGACCTGAGGATATCTGGGGGGAGCACCTTCCTTTATTACATGTGTTGAGACGAACAGAGAGGAAAGTAGATGAATGAACCTGAGGGGGGGGGGGACATGCTCGACATGCACCATGGACCACAAAGGCGCGTGGAGCTGGGAAGAGGGAGAGTAGTACCAAGGGAGACCCAGGCGCTGCCGGAGCCTCTGCTGGGACGCTGGCAGAGGAATCGAGATTTCTTTGTAGGCTGGAAGAAACCCTCTGCAGACGGAGAGACACTGTTGTGTACCCGTCGAGTCAGAACAGACCCATAGCTGACCCTCTGGCACATGTTCAGAGGCAGTTAATTGCAAAGGAGGATGCTATCCATCTCCTGCAGGGCAGCTGGCGGACTTGAACCATGTGCATTCGGACTGCAGTGCGGGTTCTTACCACTATTAGTATTATCACATTTGCATTCTGAAAGAGCCATATTCAGAGAGGTGGCCAAGATGGCAGCATAGTTAGACACCTCAGAAAGAGCAACATGCAGGATTTTCCACAGTGGGTTGGAATGGTAGCAGGGAGCTCAGGAAAGAAGTGTCAGCACCCAGACAAAGTTCAGAAATATGTACAAAAGTAAAGAAATCATCTATGGTTATTAAACACTCTTTCCCAAACACTAATAATCATAAGTTAATGCTTTCATCATATTTAGTGACGGCTCTAACTTTCAAGCCCACCTTTAAGGCACAGCTCTGATGCCCTCTGTCTTCTGAAGATTCCCTTAGCATTCTCACTCCACACAATTTTCTTTGGCTCTCAACTGACACAATATTCAATGTGTGAACAACTCCCTTGACTTACCATGAGGACTCTTTTCCAAGATTTTAATCATAAAATCCCGTATTATATCTAAGACACACCAGTAATTATCAAATGTACCACACAATGTTTTCTTGTCACATGGAATTTTTCTTTTACGCTTACTGGCAGACTTACTTGGACATATTCTGACACAGATTTTATTACAGATCATGCTTTTCCAAATGTTTTTACAAAGTATAAGCAAGAAAAATCAAATATTTTTTAAAAACCCAACAAAACACATTGCCATCAAACAATGTCTGCCTTACAGTGATCCAACAGGGCAGAGTGGAACTGTCCAAAGAGTTTCTGAGGCTGTAGATCTTTCCAGAAGCAGACGGCCTTGTTCTTCTGCCATGGAGCAGCTTGTGAATTCGACCTTTGATCTTTTAGTTAGCAGTCAGGTGCTTTAACCACTGTGCCATTATGGCGCCATCAGAAAACTATGTTGCTGTGGAGTACCGTCAACTCTACTCTCCTATGTTGTGGAGAACCAACTCATAGTCGACCCTCACACGGGAGGAGAGTGCTCATTCTTCTCCCGTGGGGTAGCCACTGGATTCGAACCACATGCATTTGGGATTGCAGTGGGGATTCCTACCACGAGGCCATCGTTTATTCTCATGCAGTGTCCAATACTTTTGAATCACTCTCAGACTCACGTCATCAACATCCAAGCTTTCCAAGCCATATCATTACATGCACTGGTGACACAGTGTTTCTTAAAAGTATGTTCTACTACTGGCTCCAGGCATTTCTTCCAAGTCACTCCATAACCATTAATCATTTCTTCCACGTCACTCAATACTCATTTTGGAACGTGGACATCATGTGGTTTTGGTCTTATTAGCAGGTGCCAACTCCCTCTTCTCTATCAGTTTGTCACACTGTGGTGACTCGTGCATTATTGTGAAGCTGGATGCTGCTGCCAGTATTTCAAACACTGACACGGGGTCAGCCATGGTGGACAGGTTTCCCAGGAACTTCCAGACTAAGAGAGAGCAGGAAGCAAGCCTGGCTGTCCACGTGGGACACTGATTGACATAAACCTGAGACTCACCACAGTGGAACAATGCTGGAGCAAGACCTCCTGGTTAGAAGGCACTACATTACGCTTGAAAAAGTACAGAGTCTACAAAATGGGGAGGACCCTCCATGAGAGAGACAGACACAGTGACACAAACAATGGGCTCAAACTCAGCGGCAATTGTGAAAATGACAGAAAGCCGGCAGTGCTTAATTCTGCTGTTTCGTTCCTGACAGGACCAACTCAATGGGAGTGAGTTTCAGGGGTTTTTCTTTTAAGAATTCATCTAAAGTCACATTTTCAAGCATTTAAATATAGAAATAACATTAGTGTAACTTACATTATATATTATTTATG